>NC_057720.1:84085048-84142440 GCF_004010195.1 Chiloscyllium plagiosum | reverse complement strand
CATTCCTGAAGAAGGGCTTATGCCCGAAACATCGAATCTCCTGCTGCTCGGATTCTGCCTGGCCTGCTGTGTTTTTCCAGCATCACATTTTTCAAGTCTGCTCTCCAGCATCTGCAGTCCTCACTTTCTCCTAGATGACTTCCAGTGGTCAAGTGCTAGTGACATTAAGACAGTAGTTAACTGAGTGTGGCATCAAGAAGCACTTGCAAAAAATAAATGTCAGTGGGAACCAAGAAGAAAACTAGTTGGACTTAAATCTCATAAAAATGAAGATTCAGTAGAACCTGCACCTGCTGGTGCTGATGGCCCACATCACCCTGACTGATGCACAGTTTTTGACTCCTAGGTCTGATTTCCCATTTAGCAGTAATGATATTGCCACACAACACATGGAGGATGCTCAGTGTGAAGAAAGCCCCATCTTCCCACCAGGGCTGTACAGTTGTCACTTCTCTGAATACCATCATAGTTAATTACATTTCAATGACACGTAGATTGGTGAGGACAAGGTAATCTCCTGTTGATTCATTCACCATCTGTCGATGTCTATCTGGTAGATATGCTGTTGGCCAACTTGGTCATTAATGGTGCTATTGAGCTACATTTGCTGTAATTTCTTTTCTGCTGAGCAGACGCCCGAGTTTCATGCAGAGCAGTGCTCCTGGAACCTGATGTCAATGTTTTAGTATGTGCACATAGCTTAGAGGTAATTCAATGTCCATCACTAAATGGGCCACATTTAGTGATGGACATTGAATTTTCTCACCCAAAACACATTATTTGCATTCCTACTCTCAGTGCATCTTCTAAATCATTTCCAGTGTGCAGAAGGACTGATTTATGAGGTGAGGGAGGCTGTGTTATGATAATCATGAGGATGGTTTTTAACCCTGATGGTATGAAACTTCCCAGGGCCACTCTACATTGCAAACCACAGTGCCTCCACCTCTAGTGGTTCAGTCCTGCCAAGGACAGGACAGTGTGTCTAGACAGGGTACACTGAAAGATAGAAATAGAAGAGTCTGGGAAAATGGCTGAAAGGTATGATTGTCTGCGCATGACTAGTCTGTAGGACAATACTCCTAGCTTTTGTACAAGCCACCAGTTGTTAGTGAGGAGGACCTTTCAGGAGTTACTGGCTTTGCATGTGTATTTATCATGATTAGTGCTTAATCAATGTCAAATGATTTTATCCATAGAGTCACTGAGATTTACAGCTCAGAAAAAGGCCCATTAGCCCATTGGTCTGCACTGGTCAACAGTGGGCACCTAACTATTTTAATCCCATTTTTCAACGCTTGGCCCATTGTCTTGTATGCCTTGGCACAAGACTTGGAACAAGTACTTTTACTGATGGGTTGAGGGGTTTTAATGAGCATTTAAAAGTCAGTCAGATTGCTGTAAGTCTAGAATCACATGTAGGCCAGGCAAGGCAAGAAAAGCAGAGTTCCTTCCCTTAAGCAAAATGGTGAGCCAGATGGATTTTTTTACTATAACCCTGTAGCTTCAAGGTCACATGATTAGTAGCAGCATTTTTTCCAGATTTATTTAATTAATTGAAGTTAAATTCCACAGTTGCTGTGGCCAAGCTCATGATTCTCGACTATTCATCCATTATATGAGCAAGCCACTCACAAGGAGCTGCGGTTCATGATGAAGATTGCTGCCACCATTCTAATTAAGCATATGAGGGCCTGCTTTTTCTAGCATGGTAGAAGGAAACCATTTCCTGATCTGACCAGAAGAGTGTCTGAGGGTTAACAAGATATAGTTTATTACATGTTGGCAACTAATTACAGATTACATTAACACACTAGACAGTGTAATGGAACTTAGACAAGGACTAGATGTTAAGATCCTAAGCTGTTTTACCTTTGAGTCCCTGTGACATCATGGCTGGTGCTATGGCACTCCTCAGTATCAACCCTTAACGACCTTCATACAAAATAGCCAACTAGTATAATTGTTGTGGTCCAGTGGCCCCAACTGATATGGGGCAATGCCCAATTGATGTTTTTACCAGACAAGTCAAATCTCTGACAAGAACCTGGCTGGAGAGTTTATTTTTGTAATCAGGGTGATAATTTACTGAAACACAAGCGTACAATGTTGCAGTCTTTTTGTTTAATAAAACAAAAATACATTAACAACAGAAATGAAGATAAACAAGAAAAGAAATTGTTCCATTTCCTCATAATAGATTCATACACACAATAGAAATAACCCAAGAATTCTTTATGGATTGAAGAGAAACCACAGATTTGCAATGAGGTCAGTATACCTGGTGCAGCTTTACAATTGTTGTTGCAAGTTGAAACTTTATTGCTGGAACAGCACAGCAGGTCAGGCAGCATCCAGGGAACAGGAGATTCGACGTTTCGGGCACAGGCCCTTCTTCAGGTTCCCTGGATGCTGCCTGACCTGCTGTGCTGTTCCAGCAATAAAGTTTCAACTTTGATCTCCAGCATCTGCAGACCTCACTTTCTCCTCAATTGTTGTTGCAATCCTAGGAGCATCTAGTGCTGTACTTTTAGCAAGGCTGAATCTGGCTCATTTTCAAGGAGGGGAGAGAGAGAGAGAGAAACTCTTTTAATACTTTATTGGGCTTGAAGTAACAAGAATTTCAGTTCATATGCTGCAACTGTCGATGACTCTTTCTTTATTATTATGCTCCTGACTTGGCTTCCTCCCAATTCTACACTATCCCACAACTTCCATTTCTTTTCAAATTTTCAAAAACTTTTATTTTCCATTGACTATCCCAACACTGAGGTCTGGAATTAATAATAACTTCTTATTCTAAGATTATTTAATTCCACAAAGCTCCTTTTTTTAGGAATGCCACTTAACACGTTTTTCTATCAAAAGATTTGTGAGTACTTTGGAGCATAATATATGCTTTTCTCTCAAGTGGTTTCCTAGTCCAGACTGCCAAAAATGAAAGGCAGAGACTACAAAGTTTGTCTCGCATTATGGAATTATGTGTATTATAGTTTCATTTTATTAAAATCTTGCTGCCTCACAGTGCCAGGGACCCCCAGGCGACTGTCAGTGTAGAGTTTGCACATTCTCCCCACATGGGTTTCCTCCAGGTACTCTGGTTTCCTCCCACAGCCCATACATGCGCAGATTAGGTGGATTGGCCATGCTAAATTGCCCATAGTGTCCAGGGATGTGCAAGCTAGACGGATTAGCCATGGGAAATGCAGGGTTACAGGGATAGGATAGGAGGATAGGTCTGGGTGGGATGCTGTTCAGATAGTCAGTGTAGATTCAATGGGCCAAATGGTTCCACACTAAAGGGATTCTATTCTAACTCCAAACACACAGACAACCCCATAAATTTAACCTCAAAGTCCAAGAAATCAAATTTTGAGCAAATGATATTAAAATGCCTCCATATAACCCCCACAGTTTCATCATAATTCTTTCAAAGAAGAACAAAACTGTGTCAGAAAGAGGCATTTTCATTACTAATCAACGTTATCTTGCCACTAGTTTTATGTCACGCTGGTAATAATAACATGTTAGTATTAAATATACAATAAATGGTACAACAATTGTATTTACATATTACATAATCTCTGCACTGTGTAATTGTTCACATATATTGCAGTTCATTTTCAATGGAGAAAAATACCAAAGTAGAGTCATACAGCACAGAAATAGACCCTTCGGTCCAACCAGCCCATGCTAAACATAATCCCAAACTAGACTAGTCTCACGTACCTATTCCTGACCAACATCACTCGCAGCCTTTTCCTATTCATGTATTTATCCAAATGTCTTTAAACATTGTAATTGTACCTGCATTCACCACTTCCTCAGGACTTGCAATGTGTAAAAATAAAGTTGTCTGCTGCCATGATCTGATTTAATTGGAGTGGCAGGATTTTTAAAATCCTGCTTCTGAAGGTAGAAGAAATGCTTTGCAACGTGCCACCCCTCCACTTATTTACAGGTGATGAATATCCATTCTGTCACAGAAACTGGGAGCATTTGTTAGGACAGTTGCTCCATTTTGTATGCTTGGCTGGATTCGTCGATTCCCCTGCTCCTTGGATGCTGCCTGACCTGCTGCGCTTTTCCAACAACACATTTTCAGCCCTGGATTTCAAAAGCTTGAGATCAGCAGGTGGTCTTTTGATCAAAGAACTATGGAAAGTGTTACTGGACTGCAGTATCAGAATACATCTTTGGTACGGTTTCAGAAACTTCAAGGATAGCAACCTTTTGCTCTTGAGCTTTTTTTTGTCTAGTATGAATGATGATGCCTTTGAAATAAAGATTTTCTTTTTAGTGGTTTAATGGTTTTCAGGCATTTTAATCTAAATCTCATTGCTGTTGCATGGTTCCTGAGAACTGTACGTTCTCTATAGTGGATGTAGGGCTATAAAGGATTCATCAGAGTATGCAAGTGAGATGAGGAAATGTGTAGTAACATGGCATTGCATTTTTGATGAATGTAAGGAGGATAGAGAGTGGGGGAGTGTGGTTGGTTAGGAGTGCAGGAGCTGGGCTGGTGTTTTGAGAACCAGAGAGGGACATCACATCAGCGGCATCTGAATCATATTGCCCATGTACTTCCCCAGGCCTGGCACAATGCAATATGAACTCAACCCCTGTGTCAAAAGACAAAAATTCATTGTCAGGCTACATATGGGACAGATGTGCACTTTGCGAGCTGTGCAAGTATGCAGGCTGGGTTTTCCTGAGGCCAGATAAAAAATATTGGTTCCTGGTATGTGTTGGGTTGCAAATAGCTTGACATAAGTAACCTGTATCTTTTGTCACAACATTAGTGTGCACAAGGTTAACACGTATTCCTGATGATTGGAGCCAATTTAGGAGGTTCACTAAACTGTGACAGTTAAGTAAATGGAAGAAAATTACAATAACATTACATTTTTATCAGTCAAAACACTGATCAATCTAATTTGTAATTGAATGGTTCACAGAAATAGATTAACTCAGCCAAATAATAAATAGTATAATGCTTTGCACAAGAGAACGAGAAACAGTCCACAATGTATTAATGTACTTTTCCAGAATGTTCTTTTTGGCTTTTATTAAAATGCAATAACTTATTGAATCAAAGGAGCTTTATTCAATTACCCGTGGAATACATTAACTAGTTCTAGATTATAATTGTACCTCTATGTTAGGCTTAAGGAACTGGAGACTACACCTGAGACTTTAATCACTCTGAACCTTATACAAGGATGTCATGTACCAACAATGATTAAATACATATTAGGGAACCAAACTTGCATATATCAACAGATTTAATCATTTCACCTCCCATTGAAATGAATCCTTCAGCTACTAATTATCACTTTTCCTGATTCTCATAGATGAAGAATACCTGTTCCATCATTTTGGTCTGAATCTTACATTCTTTTAGCTAAGTTTGAGTTACATTTAGTGTTTTGGAGGGATTCCCACTGTGAGGCCTTGAGAGATTTCTCATCATAAATTACCAAACTCACATCATTAAATACCTACTCTTTCCTAAAGTGTCCTTCACATTTGATTCCATCTCCATCATACCATGTGCCATTCCTTGAACAGCTTGCCACTCACCAGATATCCACCAAATGATTGGCATTTTTTGTACCCATATCATCTTAAAGAGCCCATTGAGCATTTAGACAACCACTATCAATCTGGAGCTGTCCTGCAAAGTTATGGACATTTGCCCCAAACATGCTAAACAAGGGGAAATTGGCACCCACTGTGAGGGCAGGGATCTGGGGGTGGCACGTACATGGGATGTTCTATTTACCCTGGACCAGCAGTGGAGGACATGATACCTAGAGGAATGCTCAGCAATGTAGGAAGGAGGAGGAGCTGGTCACTGACTTCAGGAAGCAGAGTGGAGAGCACACCCCTGCCTGTGTCGGTGGTGCTGGGGTAGAGATAGTCCAGAGTGTCACTTTCCTGGGAGTGATGATCACCAATAATATGTCCTGATTAGAGTAGTGCTGGAAAAGCACAGCAGGTCAGGCAGATTCTGAGGAGCAGTAAAATCAATGTTTCGGGTAAAAGCCCTTCATCAGGATTGAGCCTCAGGGTTGGAGAGATAAATAGGAGAGGGTGTGGCTGGGGAGGGAGGTAGCTGAGAGTGCAATAGATGGATGGAGGTGGGGGTAAAGGAGATAGGTCGGAGAGGAGGGTGGAGCGGATAGGTGGGTAGGAAGATTGACAGGTAGGACGGGTCATGACGACGGTGCTGTCTTGATCCATCTACGTTGATGCAATGGTCAACAAAGCACAACAACGACTCTACTTCCTCAGAGGCTAAGGAAATTTGGCACGTCCACAAAAACTCTTACCAGTTTTTGTAGATGCACCATAGAAAGCATCCTACCCGGCTAAATCACAGAGTGGTATAGCAACTGCTCATCTCAAGACCACAAGAAACTACAGAGAGTCATGATTGCAGCCCAGTCCATCACACAGACCAGCCTTCCATCCACTGATTCCATCTATACTTCCTGCTGCCTTGGGAAAGCAACCAACATAATCAAAGATCCCTCCCACCTCGTTTTTACTTTCACCCTCTTTCATCGGGCATAATATATAAAAGTTTGAATACATGTACGAACTGATTCAACGTTAGATTAGATTACTTACAGTGTGAAAACAAGCCCTTCGGCCCAACAAGTCCACACCGAACCGCCACCCACCCAGATCCGTTCCCCTACACCTAACACTACGGGCAGTTTAGCATAGCCAATTCACCTGACCTGCACATTTTTGGGCTGTGGGAGGAAACCAGAGCACCCGGAGGAAACCCACGCAGAGACATGGGGAGAATGTGCAAACTCCACACAGTCAGTCACCTGAGGCGGGATTTGAACCTGGGTCTCTGGCGCTGTGAGGCAGCAATGCTAACCACTGTGCCACCGTGAAAGCTTCTACCCACAGTTATCAGATTTTTGAACAGATCTCTCACATGTTAATGTTAATCTCTCTCTCTGCACCTTCTCTGCAGCTGTAACACTATTCTGCACTCTGTTCTGCCATCCTGATACACTTCATACATTACAATCTGCCTGTACAGCACACAAAATAACACTTACAGTATATCGGTAAGTGTGACAACAATAAATCAACCTCAAAACTGAAACTCTATCAGCATGAGTACCATCATTTTCTTAATGTTAATCTCTCTCTCTCTCTCTCTCTCTGCACCTTCTCTGCAGCTGTAACACTATTCTGCACTCTGTTCTG
This sequence comes from Chiloscyllium plagiosum, assembly GCF_004010195.1. Classification (NCBI taxonomy): domain Eukaryota; kingdom Metazoa; phylum Chordata; class Chondrichthyes; order Orectolobiformes; family Hemiscylliidae; genus Chiloscyllium; species Chiloscyllium plagiosum. The sequence goes on along the minus strand of NC_057720.1, from coordinate 84,135,204 downwards.
CCATCCTGATACACTTCATACATTACGATCTGCCTGTACAGCACACAGTATATCGGTAAGTGTGACAACAATAAATGAACCTCAAAACTGAAACTCTATCAGCATGAGTACCATCATTTTCTCTGCTACCTTCAAACAAAGCTCATGCTTCGCTACACTCTTTACTACAAATTCTTCCCCAGTCACACTCATCCCAACCCTTGACATCTCCAACCCCGTATGCTGTCTGCGTTGCCTATTCACTCACTAGGGATAACTAACAGCCATCACTTTCATTTCCCATAATACCTGCCTCTGCCTCATTCTGACAGTAATGCAGTCCACAGTCGGCCAGAAAGAATTAAGATGGATGGTGGGCTGCCAGGCATTCAGTGCACCACCTCTTTTGTCATGAGTATCCTGACTCTTGACCAGTCCAAGCTGACTGTGTTCAAGCCCCTTGATTGATATCAAAGGTTGCCTTTGACATACTGTGCTGTGTCCACTGAGCCAAGGGGACTCCCCTTGACTGAAGATTGTTGACAACTGTGAAAAGCTCCCTGACTTTGTGTCTGCTCTGAATAGCAAGTCAAGATAGAACTAAGATGAATCTGACTGAGGCAAAGCAGAAAAAGGCAATGCACTGTAAGGCAGGGATGGTGTGAGCATCCAGGTAGACTCAGAATGAGCAAGCAAACAGCCTGGACTCGCCGCTTGATCCAGCATGAACTGGGTGTGTATCCCTGACAGTGCAGTGTCATTGTAGCAGTATTACAATAATAGTTGCCAGTGCAGCATTGAAGTTCAGAGTGTACAGTAAGTAGATTGAAGATGTACCATAAGAGTTCTTAGAGGATGGCACATATCAATGTTTGTGGATGCAGGGTTTGTGTGGCCGGTGCCCTGAGATGTTGATGCCTGATATCAAACGTGCAGATCCTTTGGAGCAAGTGGTGAGTTGCTATTGGCTCTGATATCTATGTCAAGAATTCTTGAAATCTAGCTTATTCAGCTCAATTGATAAGATAGGAAGTCGAATATTAATTATGTCAGTGGGCCATTAATAAGGCACTTAACAAACTATAATCCCCCTCAATTGGCAACTCATTGCTGCCTAGTGATAAATTTGCCTCGCCACTCGGTAGAATGCATAAAAGATGCAGCGAGATGGTCCCAACATCAAGGTAGGCTTTGCTGGATATCTCACCTGATTCTGCCACAAATCTAGTTGTGGCCAATATTGGTTAGGCCGCAATTCTGTTTTAGTGCCCATTTTACTCACAGTGTGTCTGCTGTTTGGTAAGTTTTTTTTTAATTTCACCATTAAACTGTCACTTATTCTGAAATTTGAAAAATTCTGAATTCCGAAAACCAGCTGGTCCCAAGCATTTCGGATGAAGGATTGCGCACCTGTACTGTAATTTCAGAGATGTGCAGCCAATTTACACACAAGCTCCCACACGCAAACAGAGAATCTGTTTTTGTAATGTTATTTGAGGGTTGGGGCAGGGATAAAGCTCCTGCTTTTCTAAGTAGTGTTATAGGATATTTATGTTCACCTACGAGGGCAGACAAGGTCTTTATTTGATGTCTCATCTGAACTCCAGCAATTCAGCACTTTCACAATACTGCACTTGAGTATCAGCCTTTGCTTTTGTACTAGAGTCCTGGAATTAGACTTGAACCTAGAAATTCAGAAATGAGAATGGTACTACCTGAACCATAGCTGACGCACAAAATATATTACTTACGTATGCTGAAAAGCCATCAAAAGTTTTGTTTCACTTCATCCAGCTAAGACTAATGATCACTGAATAATTACCGTAAATTCTTAGGACTTTCAAAGACATAGTTTGGTTCAGAAGCATACCATATAATGTATATTGTTGTTCTGGATCAATGAATTAATGTGCCAATATCTTACGTTAATCCAGTTCTTTCAAGACGCACAATAAGATACTGTTAATTGGGTGGAAACTTTATGGGGAGAGAGGGCAACTCCAAGTTTATGCCTCTTAGATGCAAAGTTATCTCTGATTACATCAGAACACTTGCTTGATTCTGCTGAGGGGACGTAAAATATCTGTTGTCAATTAGCAAGATGGAAGAAAATTGTAATGCTCGAACACATTGTGCAAACCAAATTACAGATCATGTTTATTCATAATTAAAATGATTCACAGAAGCAAGAATAATAATGCAGCCAAAATATTAAACAGCACAGTACTTGCGTCAGAGGACTGGAAAGGATCCACAAGAAATTAGTGTACCCTTTTCAGGATCTGACCCATGGCCTTTGTTGGAATTCAATAATTTATTTGAATCAGGTGAATCTTGTTCTGTTCCTAGGTTCCTAGGTTATTACTGTTTCTTTCAGAAGGAGATATTGCAAATGAAATGTTCGTGATGCTAAGAAATAATTTTAAAATACATTTACATCAATTTTGATTCAGCGGGATTCTGGAAGTTATTACGGATAATAAACCTCGTTTTCCTATTTCATAAAAAATTATCAGTAGCAAATTCCAGTTTATAAAATAGGAAGCTGGGATTTGACCTGATTGAAGGTTAGACATCAGAGCCGAAATTTTGAGAGGTAAAATTTAATTGAAGGATTATTTTACAAGGCATATACAAGAAAGTAAAAACTAATAAGGACTGGCAACTATATAGAAAAGTGTGGAAAGTAAATGATGTGATTACTTGGATGGACAGAGGGAAATAGGAAAATGGTTTATAGTCAGTGGCAAAGAGGATCCAAAGACATTCTTGTGTCTGATTAATTCAAGAAGTGCACAGAGTGTTCTGTAGGTCTTTTAGCTAAGCAGATTAATTAAAGGAGTGTTTCAAATAAGTATAAATGAAAGCTATGGACAAATTCCAGATACTGTCTAATTGGCTCAGGAATCTATAATGTTGATTAAGGTCAGTGTGACGTGTTACCAGTTGATTCTGAGAACATATTTCATTCAGTGGAATGCAAACTTTTGCAAGGAACTTGTACTAAAATAGGTGTACTAATATTCAATTTTGTTAAATTGAATACCTTGCTTTACTCCAGCACGGAATCTTCATTTGTCATGCATGGATTTTTTGTTTGCACCCTTCATGTTACAAGTGGGAGTTCATTTAACGCTGCTGTTTTCAGTTATCATTGGCCCTTCATTCCTCAGTTATGTTATGAAACAGCTTCTAATTTGCTGCTGTGAAGCATAAAATCTCACGTAATGCAGAAAATTTACTTTTCCAATTTATTAATTAAGTAGCACTCTGCCATTGATGAATTCTTATTGTTGGTTGAGCAGAAAAATTAGAGAAGTTGGCATTGGTTTCCCACCTCCCTCTTCTTTGGAATGGTTTCATACATTTGGGATGCAGGTTATTGGTATCTGACTTCCTGTACAGGATAGGTTGTATGTAATTCACCATGAGTAGCTGAAAGCAATGCTGTTGCAAATTTAGGATCTTGTCTTAAGTTTTCCCTATGGTACAGCAGTTCTAATTTTTATAAGACAATGGTTCTGAAGAGCTTTATGTTCATGTTACATTGGCTCAGGCCATTCTAGTGATGTCTCACCACAGTCTGTGGCTGGAGACAAGGAGTTCTACTCTTGCCTTTGAAGGAAGGAAATATTTCTGTAGTTACACCATAACTTCCTAGTAATTATGTCTGATCAAATCTAGTTATCCTTATTGCTATCATGCAATAAATCTTCTTGTTGTCTCAAAGAACAGTGTATCTTCGATAGATACTCTACGGTGATGTATCCTCAAGAGAAAACTGGTAATACCAAACTGTTACAAACGATTCTAATCCAGTACCTCATGCTGTTAGAGAAAACAAATACCACAGGATACCAGGAATGGTCACCTGGAAAAGTACGACACTGATTACTCATGCATTGAACTGACTGAGTTATATTTTGGGTATTTATCAAATTACACAATAGCAAGAGAGAAATGGGCGAGTTGAGAAGGACTCCATGATAGGCAGTCAACATCACAGAGGAGTGGGTGATGTGACGACCCTGTGACAACTTGTGAGGAGAGGGTTCTGGGGTTATAAAACCAGAACGAGAAAAAGTGAGGTTTCAGAGGAGCTTCAGATCATAAAGCCAGCAGAGTTAACAGCAAGAGATTGAGTTGGAGTAACAGCTAACCCCACCAGGAATCCCACTTGTGAAGATATGAAGAGGCTGATGAAAGTGATGTCAGCACCATGCAAACAGCCAAGCTGTAGTAGTGGATAAGTTTTTTTACACTTTAAAACTGCATTAAAGGAAAGCTAGGAGTTGCAACTTTCCTCTTGTATTGATTGGTATATGTGACAAATAAATGTGATAAATAAATCTACATAAATCAAACTACAGTGAAAAGCTTTGTTTACAAGCAGTACAGGCAGATCACAGTAAGCAAGGATGCACAGAACAAAAGATTTAGATTGAGGCATACAGATAACATTGCACAGGACCTATAAGAGAGATCAATATTAGCAAGATCAGCATTATTTGAGGCTAGAGAGTCCATTCAATAGTCTAATAACAGCCAAGAAGAAGCTGTCCTGAGCCTACTCGCGCATGTGTTCAGGCTTCTATATCTTACACCTGGTGAAAGAGGTTGTAGGCGATCATTACTGGGGTGCACAGGGTCCTTGATGGTATTGGCAACCTTTCTGCGACAGCGAGCCATGTAAATGGAGTCCATGGATGGTTGGTTCCTGTGATGGCTTGGGTTGCGCACATAGACCCTCTAGTTTCCTACAATCCTGAGCAGAGCAATTGCTATACCAGGCCATTATGCACCCAGATAGTAAGCTTTCAATTGTGCATCTGTAGAAGTTGGTGAGGGTCCTTATGGACCTGCCAAAATTTCCTGAGCCGCCTGAGGAAGAAGAGATGTTAATGTGCCCACTTGACCATCACAACTATAGGGGAAGACCAGGACAGGTTGTTGGTTATCATCTTTGAGAAGCCCTCAGTTCCATTGATGTAGATGGGGGCATGTTCTCCTTTCATACTAAAGTCAATGATCAGTTCTTTAGTTTTCCTGACATTGAGAAAGAGATTGTTTTCATTGTACCACATCACCAAACCCTGTATCTCCCTTCTGTATTTTGACTCATCATTGTTAGATATCTGTCCTACTATGGTGGTGTCATCAGCGAACTTATGGATGACATTTGTTCAGAATTTGGAAACACAGCCTTGGGTGTACAGGGAGTACAGTAGTGGGCTAAGAACACATCCTTCGGCGGAGGTGGAGGGGCTCCAGTGTTGTGTCATTGTGGAGGAAGTGCAGTTACCCTATCTTAACTGATTGTGGTCTGTGGGTCAGAAAGCTGAGGATCCAGTTGCAAATGGCAGAGGGCAGAGCCAAGACCAAAGTCATGGAGTTTTGATCAGTCTGGAGGATAATAGTGTTGAAGGCAGAGATGTAGTCAATGAGAGGAAGTCTGAAGTAGGTGTTCTTGGTGTCCCGATGCTCCAGGAATGAGTGCAGGCCTAGGGATATGGCATGCTGTGGACCTTTTTGCCAGTAGACAAATCGTAGGGGATTGAAGCAGGCTGGGATGCTAGAGTTGATGTGGGTCATGTCCACGCTCTCGAAGCACTTATGACTGAGGTCAGAGCCACTACTCATTAAAGGCACATTGCATCTGCTTGCTTTGGTATGGGGATGGTGGGTTTGTTAAAGCCGGTAGAGACCACAGTTTATAAGAGGGAAGAGGTTGAAGATGTCTGTGAATACTTGACCAGTTGGTCTGCATAGGATCTGAGTGCTCTCCTGGGGACTCCCAGGAAGACTGATCTGACATCTCCAGCGGTGACCGAGGGAACGGGTTTGTCCAGGGCTGTCAATGCCATGTTGCCATTCTGCTCATATAGAGTATAGAAAGCATTGAGCAGGTCAGGAGGGAATGTGGTTTTGTCTGCTATTTTGCTCTGCTTCATTTTGTATCCAATAGTGTTGCTAAGGCCTTGCCATAGGTGGTGGGAATCTGTTTACAGAGAAACCTCGATAATCCGGCATTTGATTAACCAATTTTTGGATTATCTGAAGAAGATCGCAAGGTCCCAATGCTTGGTGAAATATGTCACCTGGCATTGATTATCCAACATTCAATTAACCGAACAAAATATTCACCACCCATGTCCTTCAGATAATTGAGGTTCCTCTGTTGTAGGTATGGGCCTCTAACCTGGTCTGGTACTGTCTCTAGGCATCTCTGATGGTTTTGCGGAGGTCTTATCTGGATTTCATGTATTGATCTAAGTCATCCGACTTGAATGCTTCACACCTGGCCTTCAGTAGGGAGTGGATTTCCAGGTTCACCCAAGGTTTACGGTTGGGGGAACACTGACTTCTTTGGTACACAGTCCTCTACACATTTGCTCATGAAGTCCATGACGGTGGTGGCGTACTCATATTGGTTTTATGCTGAGTACTTGAACACTGTCTAGTCCACCAAATCCAAGTAGTCCCAGAGACAGTCTTCCACAGCCTCAGACCAGCATTGTACTTCCTTTTGTGAAGAACCCTCCCGTTTCAGCTTCTGCTGGGAGGAGGAACATCACTGTGATCTGATTTTCCGAAGTGTGGTCACTACGTCCAAACACCAAGAAATGTTGATCAGGAAACAAATCCCAATGCCCTTTGCCTTACCGGAGGATGCCGTGTGGTCCATGTGGTGTGTGGAGCACCCATCAGCTTGTAGGGTGCAGTTGCAATTGGTAGGGGTGAGCCAAGTCTCTATGAAACAAAGCACACAACAGCCTTAATGCCCTCTGTTAGGTAAGTCTAGATCTGAGTTCATCCATTTTGTTTTCAATAGCCTGGACATTCACTAAGAGGAGGATGGAGAGAGTGGGGTCATGAAACCTCACCTTCAGGCCAGCACGTTTTCCCCCGTTTCCTACTATCTGGTCATTCCCGTGAATTGGTGGATAAAGTCTGCTTCAGCTAGTCGAGCTGGGCCACCCCCAGGGCAGGATGTCGCAAGATTGTAGATTAGGTCTGGACTGGTTTGGTCTTCTTGGGGATGGGTCCCAGCACTGGAAGTTTTGCTTTTGGGCAGTCCAAGGTGCTGATGGAGCGAGTCTTCTTTTTCTGTAGGTAAGTGAGTCGGGCCTGGTCAGGCTGAGGATCCTGGAGGTCATGTTGATGCCAGTTAAGTACTTGTCATTCTGGTTCTATTTGGCTTAAATTTAGGGTGCAGAGTATTTTAACTAAAGGTATGGCAGAAAAGCTCAGCCCCATATGTTATATGGTCCACAATACATGGGCAGTCTTAGACACTTTTGCAGTCTGGATGATTATAGCTACAGGAAGTGCCACCAGTTCGACCAGTTTCAGCATCAGCTGGAGCTGCAGCAGTGCACCTATGAGGCTTAGAGTTACATGGATAGCACACTGATTTGATTTATTATTGTCACATGTACCTAGGTACAGTGAAAAGTTTTGTTTTGCATGCAGTACAGGCAGATTATACAATAAAAAGTGCATAGGGATAATAGAACAGCGAGAGTAATACAATATTACGGCTGCAGAGAAGGTGCGCAGAGAGCAAGATCAACATTAAAGTTAAATTTGAGAGATCCCTTCAAAAGTCTAATACCAGCAGGAAATAAGTTGTTCTTGAATCTATTTGTACATGCATACAAACTTTCATGTCTTCTGTCAACAGAAGAGGGTGGAAGAGAATATAACCACAGCTTAAGAAGGTGCAGTTATGGGAAATAATGGCCGAGCACCAGGCAGAAGATGGGGGGCTGACAGGTAATCAGGAAAGCCCCAGCATGCATCTTACTCAAGAACAGTTGCTCTGTCTTGGTAAATGGGAGTGACATTCTTCTGGGGAATGCAGCCAGAGACCAGCTATAAGGGAAAGGGGAAAGAGACTGACAGCAATAGTGACAGTAGATTCATTAGTGAGGTGTATAGAAAAGCATTTCTGTAGCCTTAGATGTGACTACAGGATGCTGTATTGCCTCTTGTGGCCAAGATCAAGGATGTCACTGTGGCTGCAAGGGGAGGGCAGACAGACATTGTGGTTCACTTTGGTGCCAAAGAAATGGGTAGAAAGAGAGTTAAGGTCCATCAACAAAAACTTAGAAAGTTAGGGAGCAGTTTGGGGGAAAAAAGGACCTCAAGAGCTTGTGGTGCTGTTACTGCGGTTTTGAATCAATTTGTCAGGGTGATGGGATACAGAGTGGAGGTACAGTAAGGGGCAAATCACAGTCAAGGAGTCTTGCAAGTGAGGCAGAAGAGTTCAGGGTGTTGATTAACACAATTGCTATCATGGAGGCATGGTTGAGAGAGCAATATGCCAGGATATAAAACCACGGTGGCTCAGTGGTTAGCACTGCTGCCTCACAGCACCAGGGTCCCAGGTTCGATCTCAGCCTCGGGCAACTGTCTGTGTGGAGTTTGCACATGCTCCACGTGTCTGTGTGGGTTTCCTCCAGGTGCTCCAGTTTCCTCCCACAGTCCAAAGATGTGCAGGCCAGGTGAATTGGCCAGGCTAAATTGTCCATAGTATTATGCGCATTAGTCAGAGGGAAATGTGTCAGGGTGGGTTACTCTTCGGAGGGTCGGTGTGGACTGGTTGGGCCGAAGGGCCTGTTTCCACGCTGTATGGAATCTAATCTAATCTAAAATCTTCAGGCACGACAAGTAGGCAGGGGCAAGGCGAGGATGGGATGTTGGGAAAGCAGTTAAAGAGGAGATCATGTCTGAATATTCATCAAACTGTCAACTACTGATGATATCTGAGGAGGTTCTTTAAATAAGGCCACAATGGGTAGAAGATAAAAACAAAAAGGGGACCAATCACTTTGCTGGCAGTGTCCTATAGACTCAAGAGTATGTTGCTGGAAAAGTACAGCAGGTCAGGAAGCATCCGAGGAGCAGGAGAATCGACATTTCTGATGAAGGGCTCTGGCCCGAAACAGCGATTCTCCTGTTCCTCAGATGCTGCCTGACCTGCTGTGCTTTTCCAGCAACACACTCTTGACTCTGATTTCCAGCATCTGCAAACCTCACTTTCTCCTAGTGTCCTCCAGACCCCAGACAGGAGCAATAGAGAAATGGATATGTCGGCAACTTTGGGAAGTGCTAAGATAATAGGGTAATAGTAGAGGGTTTCAATCTCCTCAAACTGTGATGTACAAAGTGTGAAAGGCTAAGTGGGGGCAGAATTCTTAATGTTTCCAGGAAATTCTCTTAAATCACCAAAGAGGTGGTAGTGCTGGGCTCAATTTTGAGAACAAATACCAGGCAAGTGGTAAAACTGTTAGTGGGGGAACAGTTTGATGATAGTGATCATAACTCTGTAGGATTTAAGGTAGTTATGGAAAAAGGAAAAAGATGGACCAGATTTAAAGGTTATGAATTGGAGGGAGATGATTTTAATATGTGAGACAGAATCTGGCCAAACAGACTGGGAGCAGCTGCTGTAAGAAAAACTGCACAGCACGGTAAGAGTCTTTAGAGAGGAAGTAGCGAGAGTGCAGAGCTGGCATATTCCTTTAAAAAGGTGAAGGGGTCAACATGTTGAGAGATTTGAAGCAATTGGATAAGGGAAAAATGGAAGCTTATGGTAGATACTGATGACTGAATCCAGCGGAAGTCTCAGAAGGATATAGAAAGTGTAACAGTTACTTTAAAAAAAATTAGGCGATGAAGAGGGATGGATAAAATAAATAAAAATCCAAAGATATTAAATAAGTGCATTCAGGGCAAGAGGATAATCATGGAAAGGGTAGTACTCATTATGCACCAAAGTGACAATCAGTATGTGGAGCCAGAAGGTGTAGGTGAAGTGTTAAATGAGTACTTTACATCTGGGTTTACGATAGAAAAAGACTATGCAGGTATAGAAATCAAGGAGGGGGAGTTGTGATATTTAACAAATTAATACTGAGAGGGAAGAGGTATTAGGAGGATTAAAATTGGATAATTCTGCAAATGAGGGAGTACCAGGCTACAGTAGGCGGCAAGGAAGGAAATTGCAGGACCGTGTCATTAATTTTCAAATTCTCTCTGGACATGAGAAATGCATCAGATAAGTTGAGAACAACTAATATGGTACCTTTATTCAAGAAGGGCAATGGGAATAAACAAGGATTGATAGTTTAAAAATCGGTGATAGAGCAACTGTTGAAAACAAAAAATTTGAGGGACAGAACTAATCTCTGCCTTGAAGAGGCAATGATTAATCACGAATGATCAAAGTAGTTTTGCTGGGGAACATCGCGTCTAACAAATTTGATAAAATCTTTTGATGTGACTAGGTGTGTAAATGAGGGTCATATAATCAATGTATTCCGCATGGACTCAGTAAGGCTTGGTTAAGAAGGTAACAATACATAGAATCTAAAGTTTTGCAAATTAGATCCAAAACTGGCTTAGTGGCAAGACACAGAAAATGTTTTTGCAACAGGAATTCTGTGTCCAGTGACATACTGCAGAGTTTGGTGCTGGGTCTTTTGCTATTTGTTGTGTATATAAGTGATCTAGACATGAAAGGAGGGGATATGATCAGCAAGTTCATAGAGTACACAAAAATTGGTGGTGTGATAAATAGCAAGGAGCAAAGCCTTAGACTACAGGACAATATAGATGGGCTGCCCAGATGAGCAGAACAGCAGCAAATGGAATTTAATGCTGAAAAATGTGAGGTGATGCTTTTTGGGAGGATTAGAAAGGTAACAGAATACGCACATGAATGGTAGGACCCTAGGATGTTCAGAGGATCAGAGGAACTTTGGTGTGCATAGACATAGTTAAGAAGACAAATGGGATACTTGCCTTTATTAGTCAAGCCACTGAATCCAAGAACAGGGAGGTTATGATGGAGTTGTATCAATGTGAGTTAGGAATACTCTGCAGTTCATATTGTTATACTAAAGGAAGGATATGATTGCTGAAAGTGAGATAACTGGCTGCATTGGATTTGAACTGTTTTTTGAGCAAAGGCATACCTGAACAATTTTCCAAATTGCTGAGTTGAATTTATGTTGCTGGTGACCTCAACATTGTGCAGAGATGGATCATTCACTCGACACTTCTGGTTGAAGATAGATGTAAGTATTTTAATCTCGTCTTTTGCACTGATGTGCTGGGCCCTCTCACCATTTGAGGAGGGGGATATTTTTGAGCCTCCACCTCCTGTTGGTTCCTTAATTAGACTCCACCACACACCATTGAAAACAAGAATGTTTTAAAAAAAACTTTTTTTCCAATGATTTATCTCCAGCATCATTCACTGCAATGATCTGGAGATTAATTTACAATTCCTGGTGACTCCTGAACAACCCTGGAGATTTGGCGACCCAAGTTGTGGTCTTGAGTCACCAGAACATCCAAAAGGCATCAAAATCCAGAAAGCAGAAGTGATCCAAGAAACAGTGTAAAAGCACAACTACTAAGCTGGCTAGGGAAATAAGGCTGATTTTAGTTATACACGTTCAATTCCCCACTCCCAAAACCATAGTGATAGGCAAGATGTTAATATGCAGAGACAGCAGTCTTGACCTTCGTGTTGCAGCCCTGCATTCCAGCTACCTTACCACTGTTTTCCACAAGAAAAAAAATAAATCTGATTAAAGGCATCGTAAAGACCTGCCAAGTTTCTCTCTCAAACCTGTTGTAGTTCAAGCTATTATTTTTTTTTATTATGCCTGACAAAATGTTTACTTAAAATCTAACCTTAGTGATTTTCCTGTTATACTGAAACTCATTGAAGAATATAACATAATTAAACAGGACTCCATCTGGAAGTCACTAAAACACACTGGCAGGTAATATGGAAAAACACGTGCAGCACATTATCTCATTTCTCAAGTATTTAACCATTTTCTTCAACTTTATGTCTTGCAATATGTTTTTAAACATATGACTCCATCTTTATCCTCAATAGCACTAAAAACCACAGGCATCTGTATTTGTTTCCTTTGTAAACTATACAGCTCAGACTCCTGCTGAATAAAACTAGTAATTTAAACTTAAGGTGGCTTTAAAATGTAGGGTAGCTATTGCTCTACTGGATAGAAAACTACAAGGCAATATATTTCGCGTGTTAGCATCCTAATGGGCAAAAGCTTTTTGGCTCATTTGTACTTTTCCTTTTTAATTATATTTTGTCAGGACTATTTTCTTTCAAATACTTTATTTGGCTGTGCTGAATTTTTTATTTTGTCATCCAACTTTATTTCATGAATGCAACTTTTAAAATTGTAACTGCATTGCTAGTTACTTTTGGAATATTTTGCCTGTTTTATGCTCTGATAGACACATCTCGTACAGATGTTTCACATAGAAAAGTTTTGATATCTACAAAATGATTTGTAAGATGAAGTGCTGGATTGGCAAATAACATCGAGACTGAATATTAAATGGCAGCATGATGTAATTCCATCTTCCATTGATGTCTTTGGCATGGTCCACTAATGTCATTGTGTCTGTAAAGAAAATCTATTAACAATCCTTCTTGCTGAAAAAGATGCCAAACCATACTAATCGGGTAGGTGCCGAGTTAAATCTAGCAGTGTGTGAGCTAATTGGAGCCAAAGCACTGTAATTGGTCTTGAATGAGCATCCCTGTGCCAGGAAGGGTTATCACCTCGGGGTTTTCTATAACTGAGTGCACTGGAGTAACTGCTACTGGAAAGCACCTCTTTTGCAAATGTTGGATGTGAACAGAGTCAGAGTCAGCAGTGTTAGCCAAAGTTGAAAAGTTTCTATTGCTTGGGATCAACACTGTTGCATGGTGAAAGACAACTTGCGTGAAATACTCTACTAAGTTGATGCCACTCTATGCCTGTGGGAGATGAGGGAGGAAAATAGCTCATGTTCAGCTTGGTTGAATTGGTAGCAGTGCTTTCAGATGATTTAGGATGGTCTTCATTGAACAGAGTGCTTCAATTTGTCTATGAATGGTGCTGAGGATGAGCGGGGGGTAGGTGGTAAAAATAGTTTCTCTGTGGCATGTTTCTTCCTGAAGATGATCAGAAGAAAAATTCAACATGTTAACCTATCTTGGGCTGTTATCCAAAAGGATTGAACGAGTAGTCATTCCAACAGTGAACAAATGGCCTTTTGCACAGATATATCTTTCAGTCAACCATTTAAAATGGCTGCATCTCCTATAAGGCGCCTGGAGCCTATATGAACAGGACATGCAACTGTTCCTCTCTTTAAATCAAGTTGAAGAATTGTTAATGAATAACATAACCTGAACCAGGAAAAATGGTGTCAGTAAAAATATTGACTTCAATGCTAAATTTGGCACAGAAAGCAAATTAGAGAAAAGATGAGATTAAGAGAGAAATTAAAAAGTCAGGAAGAAATCATCTTTAAAATCTCCAATGTTAATCCGTTGTGAAGGAATCAGATTCCAGACTAGTGGAAGTTAATTTTCAGTGCAGGGAAGGTTGTTTCACGATAGTTACAACTTAGTTCTTTGAAAGGGTTCTTATATTTGGATGAACAAGCACTAACCTTTTGTGGTGAATTTTGGTGGTATCCATGAGTTAAATATGGAGACATCATGTTGAAGGCAGACAGTGAGGTACCACGTTCAAACAGCACTTGAAGGTGTAGACAAATCCCTACAACAACCTCTGGATTAGAAGCTAGTGAGACCACTGGAAGCCACTGTCTAATTTGCAAATAAATAAACCAGACCACTGTTACTTCTGCAACAAAATCATTGCTAAATAATTGGGTGAGTGAAGAAAGTTTTAAAAAAGGGACCTAAGGGGCAACTTTTTAAACACAAAGTGGTTCATATGTAGAATGAATTGCCAGAGGACGTGGTAGATGGAGGTACAGTTATATTTAAAAGACATTTTAGATAGGTAAGTAATTAGGAAAGGTTTAGAGGGATATGTGTCAAACTCGGGCAAGTAGGACTAACTTAATTTTGGAAACTTGGTCAGTGTGGATGAGTCCTGCGAAAGGGTCTGTTTCATGTTGTATGACTGAACAGAAATCAAAAAAAAATTGCAGTTGCTGAAAATCTGAGAATTGACACTAATAGTTGAGCATGAAAATGTGAGGAAAGGCATATTTATGGACACCATTATACTTATACACATATTGAAGATCTTGGATATTTTTCACTACCTAACTTTGTTTCTTCCTTCCTCAGTGCTGTTGATGGAGCTAAAATTGTACTGTACAAAGAGTTTAGATAACTTTATAAATATACAACAGGTCCATCAGTCTCTTTTAAGAGAAAGGAACAGGGTTAATGTCACTCCACTATTAACCTGTCCTGCCACCTTCAGGGATATGTAGACAAGCACCCCAAGATCTCTCTGTTTGTCAAGCTGCTTAGTGTCTTGCCATTCAGTGACTACTTCCTTGTCTTGTTCCTCTTTCCAAAGCACATCACCTTACATTTATCAGAGTTGAATTCTATTAGCCATTGATCTCCTCATCTGATCAATCCAATTTTATCTTCCTGTAACCCAACACCATCCTCCTCACTGTCAACCACTCATACAATATTTCTGTCACCTGTAAACATGTTTATCATCCCTCTCACATTTTCCTCTACATCTCTGAAAATCACAAACAATGGAGGACACAGCACTGATTCCTGTGGTGCACCACTGTAGTTTGAGCTTCAGTCACATAAACAGCCTTCTAACACCACCTTCTGTCTCCCAGCACCAAGCCAATTTTGGATTCATCTTGCCCAAGTCTCCCTTAATCCAATGAGCTTTTACTTCTATCAAATTTCCCATGTGGAACCTGGTCAGAAGCCTCACTGAAACCCATAAAGTATACCAACTGCCCTACCCTCATCCAAACACTTGGTCACTTCCTCAGAATGTTCCAGTACATGTGTTAAGCATGAACTCTGAAATAACTCCACAGAAACCGGTATTCTGACACCAAGTTACCCTTTATTTACATGTAGAGACTCCTTGACACTGATCCAGCTTGGTCAGAGTGAACAGAACCTCTGACACTCAGGTTTATATCTGTCAGCCAGGGCTCCCTGTTTGCCCCGATAAACAGACTCCATCAGGGAATTCATTCTATGAGGTCTGCCTGGCTTATATCATTACAGTCACTATATCCTCCCCCTCAGAGTCAAAGGATATAGGTTGGTTTGTTTTGTAGCTCCTCCTGGGGTGTTTTAGCACCAGATCATGTTTCTCTAACTCTGCCTTTTGATATGGGTGACGTGCAACAAACAGTAGCTCGTCTCTTGTGTCCAGAGTGCCTCCGAAGAAATTCATTTTCCTGTTCAGGTGGCAAAGACATCAGGGCAGCGACATCTGCTGTGCCCATCTCCGATTCCAAAGTATCTTCAGACAGAGATGGAGAACCCATGGATTCTGGAATGGTCGGAAAGGCAGTCGAGAAGCCAGGCACATTTTGTTGCCACACCGTTTGCGGGTTTGCAGCTTTCATATGGTCCACATGATTGCTCAGGACTGTCAAACCTACCCGAACTTTGTGTCACTGGATCTGACCTTCTGTCAACTATGCCTCTTACCCATGTAGGCCCATTCCTGTGGTTCCTACACCAAACTTTGTCCCCTGAAATAAACTGTCACTCTCACTTAGTGGGATCTTGCAATCATTATTGGTGTTTCTGATGCTGTTTCACCACACACCCCCACCCTTCCCCCACCACCACCACCACCCCAGGTCTGGGATGATCAAATTTAACCAGGTGCAGAGTCCTTGTTCCATTAGCTGTCCCTGTAGTTGCATAAGATGTGGTTCTGTAACCAAATAGGCACCAGGACGGTTTGGCATCTAGTGAAGCTGTAGGCTGTTTTTTTAAGCTTACCTCCAAAGTTTGAACTATTCTTTCCTCTGGACCATTGGATGATGGATGGTATGGAGTTGGCCTTATATCATTTGCCTTTAGGAGATACTCAAATCCCCTGATGGTAAATGGCCCTTTAACTGTGACTAACACTTCCAGCAGTTTATGTATTGCAAAAGATGTGCAGTTTTTCTATCATCATCCCTGTGTTTGAATGAACTCTATATCCAACCACTTTGAGTGGGCATCCACAATGACTAAGAACATTGAGCCCATGAATGAACCATGCATAGTCAACATGTAACTGAGTTCAGAGTTTGCCCCAGCTATTTGCACAAGTGTGGAGGAGCTGCTTGCAGTAATTTTTGTCCTTAGCACTCTGGACACTGCCCACCAACACAGCTAGGTGTGCCTCCTATCCTGGCCTCTAGACATAACTTTGCAACAAAATCTTCATTTTGGAAACTCCTGGATGACACTGGTGGAGTTCAGCTAGTATCTGGTTGTGATGACCCTTTTGTTTCCCCCATCATCAGCTGTTTCAGTTTTGCCAGGACTATTCTTCTACATCCAAAGTCTGATATTGACAGCTGTGACTGGAAATGCATTCAGAAAATGTTAAACCATTTCAGACTATTCCAGTGGCTATACAGTGTATCTGCCAGTGGGAGGCGGCTCAATGCATCTGTATTTGCTACTTGGCCTCTGGGATGGTAGCTCCAACCTGTAATTATATGCACTTAGTATTAGAACCCACTGCTGAATTTGGGCTGAAGCTATAGGCGGCACTGCCTTGTTCTTTCTTTTATTGAAAAGAAAAAAGGTTTTTTACAAAATTACAAAACTAATACAAAATTGTGTAATCACTTTACAGTATAATGACAATTTCAGTATAAAAAAAAGCTAACTACTAATCTACTCTACAAACTACCAAAGCACAATATAAGATATAAGAAGAAGAACTCCATATATTAAAAAAAAGGCTACAGTATAGTACATATTTAACAACAAAAAGAAAAGAAAAAAAAATAAATATGCACTCAAAGTAAAATTATGTCAAGTCATAACAAAACCCGTACTTATACGGGATTCTTCCTCCCAGGGGCCCCTGAACCGACAGACATAGTCCTCATGGCTAAACAAAGGTCCTAGACAATATGGCTGATACATCTGCATCAACGTAGCACAAGAAGGGCCGCCACATTCTATAAAACAATTCTGTTTTTTGGTGCACCATATTTGTAGGGAAGTCTAGAGGGATATATTCTATAACTATATCCTATGCCAATTCGAAAGTCCAGGGGACTTGCTAATATGTTTTTCCTTGCACAAAAGGAGAGGATAGAAAATAATTTCTTCCATATTCATCTATAGAGGGAAAATTCGAAGAGCCCAAAAGGAGAGACACCGAGTCTAACCCAATCTCTGTTCCCACAATCTTTGCCAAGACATTCGCTATACTGTCCCAGTATCTACGAATGTTATGGCATGTCCACAAACAATGAGTGAGAATACCAACTTCTATTTTACATTTAGGACACATTGGAGATGCTCCTGCCTTAAACTTTGCAAGTCGCTCTGGTGCTATATGGGCCCTATGAAGTATCTTCAATTGAATAACTTGAGTCCTATTACAGATAGAGATCTTCCTGGCATTTTCCCAGATGTCCTCCCACATCTCGAAGGGGATTTACATCCCTAATTCTTGAGTCTAGGTTTTATATAGCCGTTCCATGTCCTTCAATACATTATTACCTAGCAAGTGATAGAGAGTACTGACCGAGTACTAAATGCATCGGCTGAAGCCCTCCCCTTTCCATATCCGATATATAAGGATTGGTCATCAATCTTTTTCTGTATGAAGTCTCGTACTTGAAAGAGCCCCTTGGTAGGCAACCTGAACTTCTGACATAACTGTTCAAAGGACATCATGACCTCCCCATCAAATAAATCTCCCAAGCAGGAGATTCCTCTGGACTCCCAAAGTTTAAATCCAGTGTCTGTCAATCCTGGCTGAAATCCCAAAGTTCCCACTATAGGGTTAAAGGGGGAGGTTTTTTGTACATTACCCTCACCCTGTCGTATCATCCTCCAAGCTTTGATTGTGTTTAGGACAATTAGGCTTTTACAATGATCCATGACAGTTCTCATCTTATCCATTGATGAGGGGGCATTTTGATTGGGAAGCCTCAATATCTAGCCAAATTGATTGTGAATCACAAGAGATCCAGTCAGTCACATAAGATAGCAGAGAGCTCAGTTGGTACTTTCTAATATCTGGAAAATCTAGACCTCCCCTTACTTTGGGAGCTGTAATTTATCTAATTTAATAAGGGGCCCATCTATGATTCCAAACAAAAGAACCAAGCCAACCATAAATTTGCACAGCACCTGTCTCGGCAACATCAAGGGAAGCATTCTCATGGGGTATAATAAGCATGGGATAATATTCACCTTAACCAAAGCTATTCTTCCTAATCAGGATATTGGGAGATCTTCCCAACGCTGGAGGTCCTGCCTTATTTTCTCTAATAGATGAATATAATTAGCTTTATATAGCTGACCAAATACCGGGGTAATAAAAATACCTAAATAGAGAACACCTCCCAGTGACCACCGAAAGGGGAAGCGGGATCCATCTGCAAAGTTGGATATGCTGATAAAACCTCCTACTGGCTTGGATTTTGTGAAATTAATTTTGTACCCTGAAAACACACCAAATAAGTTAACCACTTGCATTAAGCAGGGCACAGACGTCAATGCATCATTTAAGAAAAGAAGAACGTCATCCACATAAAGAGTAATTTTATGCTTGCCTAATCCTACCTCCGGGGCCGTTATACTGGAGTCAGTTCGAATGGCTTCCGCCAGCGATTCGATCACTAGTGAAAATAATAGTGGTGAGAGAGGGCATCCTTGATGACAACCTCTGCCAACACTAAAACTATCCGATTTTATGCCATTGATAATCACCGCTGCTTTCGGGTCATTATAAAACTGTGACCCATTTAGTAAAAACCTCTCCGATACCAAACCGCTCCATAGTACAAAAAAGGTATAGCCATTCTACCCAATCGATTGCTTCCTCTGCATCTAGGAAGACAACTAATCCTGGTATTGCTTTTTGCTGGCAGACTTGTACCATATTTAACACTCTTCTGATATTATTAGTAGATCTGGGACCCTTAATAAACCCCGTCTGATCCTGTTTTATAATAAACAGCAAGACCTTCTCCATCTTATTGCTAGCACTTCCGAGAGGATTTTAAAGTTCACATATAATAAGGATATAGGCCTGTATGAAGTACAGTTGTCTGTGGCTTTCCCTTTCTTGAGGGCGAGAGAGATATTTGCTTCTCTCAGGAGGGTGGGAGACAACCCTGAATAAATGAGTAGTTGTACATGTCTATATGTGGTCCGGCCAACTCGTCTATAAACTCTTTATAAAACTCAACCTGGAATCCATCTGGTCCAGGCACTTTGTCACTCTGGAGCTGTCTCACCACCTCCTGAATTGTCAGGGGGCATTCAAAAAGGATACCTGCTCTGAGGTTATGCCTGAAAGATCCAGATTCTTAAAAAGACTCCATCCTCCTCGCTCTATACTCACAGCCCTCTGACTGGTACAGCTCAAAATAAAACTTTCTAAACATCGTGTTGATCTTTTTAGGATCACAAGTCAAAGTACCAGCACTATCTCTAATAGATGTAATGGACTGGAGGGCCGCCTTCTTTCTAGCAAGGTGTGCTAGATACCTGCCTGGCTTACTGCAGTACTCGAATAGTCTCTGCTTCCCAAATAGTATCTCCCTCTTTGCTGTTTGAGTAATTATAGCATTCAAGGTAGTCCTGAGGGCGGTAATCCGCTGTAATTTAGTAATGGACTGCCTATCAGCATACGCTGACTCAGCTGCCTTCAGACGAGCCTCGAGCAAATGCTGTTGTTCTCCCCTCTGTTGTTTCTGGGTCGTAGAATATGAAATAATTAAGCCATGCACATATTAGATTAGATTAGATTCCTTACAGTGTGGAAACAGGCCCTTCGGCCCAACAAGTCCACACCGACCCTCTGCCTTAGCAGTCTCCCACATCACCGATGGGTTATTGGCCGTACCTAAGTTAATCTCCCAGAAAGCTTTAAATTCCTACAGGAAGTATTCTATGAACTTACTATCCTTCGTAGGAAAGGGTCCATACGCCAAAGTCGGGAGTCTATCTTATCACCACTAATCTTGACCTCTATATAGACTAATGTGGTCAGAAATAACTAAATTCCCAATTTTACAGGACAGTATCGAATTC
Organism: Chiloscyllium plagiosum; assembly: GCF_004010195.1. Lineage (NCBI taxonomy): Eukaryota > Metazoa > Chordata > Chondrichthyes > Orectolobiformes > Hemiscylliidae > Chiloscyllium > Chiloscyllium plagiosum. Next base: position 84,115,130 of record NC_057720.1, on the reverse strand, counting down.
AAAAAGATTGAGGGGACAAGAAACGTATCAATTGTGGTGTGGCACTTGTGTGGGTTAGAATAAGAAGTGAAATCTCTACCCTCAGGGTGAAGACACCTCCACACGTCTACCGGTCCCAGCTGCCTATTCAGGGTGCAATATACATTCAAAATCCCGTACTCCTTTCCATATATTAGAGCTTTAAGTATTATAAACCGTCCAGACTCATCCTTTACCTGGCTTAACATTTGGAATGGAAGATTTTTCTGAATAAGAATGGCCACTCCCCTACTTTTCGAGTTGAAGGATGAAAGGAACACCTGGCCAAATCCTCCCTGCTGCAGCTTCAAGTGCTCCTTGTCAGTTAGGTGTGTCTCCTGTGTAAAAGGGCTACATCCACCCTCTTTTTTTAAGACTTGATAATATCTTTTTCCTTTTTATTGGCGAGTGACTCCCTTTAAAATTTCAGTTACACCATTTAAACGAATGGCTAGCCATGATCACTCAAGAAAGTTCGAGACCCCCCCAGGAGGAAGAACTCCACACAACAGAGTAAAAACCGTAAACAATTCATGTAAGTTTAAAAAAGCAACCTTTACAAAACTGCTAAAAATTACTCCTAAAAGGTAATAACTAGAAAGTAGCAGGGGGCACTCCTACTGTCCAATAATTCCGCCATGACTCCTTCCAGCTGGAGCTATGCCCTCACCTCAGACATCACAAAATAAAATGAATGAATACCAATGTCTTATAACAAGGAAATTAAAAGTGGGCATCCAGTCCATCCCCCCATATTATTACCCTAGGCATTCTTAACAAAGCAGCATCATGAAATAATATATATAAAATTACAAACCTGGAAAATATTAAAGGAAAACTCAAAAAAAAACCTGAAAACACCCCCCAATAACCAGAAAAACCAGGCAAATTATAAATAACAGTTAAAAGACAACTCCCCCACCCCCAGAAAAGATAAGAAGAAAAAGGGGAAAGGAGGAGCAAAAAAGGGAATAAAGAAAAAAATAATTGTCTATATAATTCAAGTCCTTCAGCCTATTCAAGAGCATCCGAAAATTCTTTTGCGAACTGAGCTGATACACAAACCCTCCATGACTGAAGCGCCGTGTTGCCGGGTATCTCAAGGAGTACTGAATATTTAAACCCCTCAGAGGCTTATTTACCTCGCCAAGTGCCTTCCCCTTACATACCACGACTGGAGAGAAGTCCTGGAACAGCATTATTTTGGATGCTTTGTACACCATAGTTTGGGGATCCTTCCCCAAAACTCTGGAGGCCTCCAGTAGCATTTGCTTGTCTCTGTAGTGCTGAAGTTGCACTAGCACCGGGAGGGGGTGCTGGTCCGACCCGGGCCTGCAAACAGCAACCCGGTGGACCCGCTCAACCCGCACCTGGCCCAGCCCCAACTCCAGCTTCAGCAGTTGTGGGAGCCATTGCTCCAAAAAAATCCACAAGCTGGTCTTCTTCCTCCGGTTAGGGAAGGTCCAGCAACCAAATATTCTTCCGATGACCTTGATTTTCGAGGTCGTCAATCTGCTCTTCCAAGGCCCGGACTCGGCGTTCCAGACCCCGGACCTGACCCACAGAAGATTCAGCAGTGGTCTCGGAGGCTGCAACCTGTTGCTCCGTCCCTCCGGCACACTGCCTGAGTTTCTCAATCTCCCGGTCATGCTTCTGCAGCATGACTGAGATTGACTCCCACTAGGTCTCCTCCATCGAAGCATCGATCTTCTCTCGGAGCTTCATAAACTCCAAGATCAGGCTCGCCTCTGCAGGTAAGTCCCCTGGGGTGGCCACGGATGCATCTGTTGCTGTTGGGGGCGGGGATCATCCCTGCCTGTTGCGAAATCCGTGATCCTTTTCCTTTAGTCATTTTGAAATGTACCAAACTGCTAAAATTTGGTACAAAATGGTTGGAGGAACTGGGAAAAAATCTATTTTTATTGGTTTAAAACGTGAGAGGAGGGTGGGTACCCCACTTTGTCTGGGTCTTGGGCAGAGGTCAGCAAACTCTGACATACTGGGTCACCGCCATCTTGAATCCCCACCTTGTTCTCTTTTAGTAACTCCATTAGGGGTTTGTAGTGTTAATTTTCCAAATTTATCTCCATAAAGGTATTGGTGGAAGTTCCTGATTCCAAATATTACAACCAAAGTTTTGCTCTCTATCTGGGAGTATTTATGCTGTTCATTAGGCAGAGTCCTGGATGCATATGCTATTGGGTGTTCCTCTCCATTGGGCCACCTATGAGTAATACTACCCCAATGCCATATAGGGAGGCATCACATAACAATACCAGATCTCACTTGGGATTATAGTATGGCAACACCTTATAGGTTGATAGCGGTTTTTTCATTTCCCTGAAAGTTAAAGCTGGACTATGTGACCATTTCTAAGGCTGATCCTTTAGGGGCTGATGCAAAGATGCCAGATTATGTGTGAACGTTTTGTAATAATTCACCAACCAAGAAAATACCTAAGCTGTGGTACAGATGTGGGAGCTAGGACACTTTTGATTGCCTTCACTTAATCGTTAAATGGTGTAACCGGGTCTTCTCAACTCTGTAGCCCAGTAGATCACTTGGGGTGCCTAGAACACACATTTTTCCCTTCTAATGCATAAGCCCACCTCAGAGAAATGTTGAAAAACTAAGTCTAATTTCTCGAAATGTTCCTTATTGGTCTTTTATTAGCATGTCATCCAGATAAATGGCAACCTGGAGTAGACCTTGTAAAATGGCCGTCTTCATCTGCTGAAAAATTGCACAGATTTCCATTTAGGGGATCGTTAGTCTTGTACATTGGAACAAAACCTTATGGATATTAATTGTAGCATACTTCTGAGTATCCTCATCTAACCGCAATTGCAAGTATAAGTTGCTAATGTCCAACTTCGTGAAGGGTGCCTGCCATGACAGCTTTGTATATAAATCCTCTATGAGAGGGACTGGGTATTTATCCAGTTGTGAAAAACAGTTTACCATTTATTTAAATCCCCACAAAGGTGAACCAACAAATTGGGCTTCACAATTGGTATGATTGGCACTACCCATTCTGCAATCTTTGTTTTCCAGCTCCTGACTTCTGCCTTACTTTTGCCTGTAAGGCAAATGGCACTTTGCAGAATCATGGAATTACTCTCTGACCAACATGCAAGGTGGCCTTAGCTCCTTTGTTAGTCCCTGGACTTTCCTGAAAAACTTCCAGATATTTACATCTGTGGTCAGCAAGGTTTTGGAAAGAATTCTGAGAGATAGGATTTATGGCTATTTGGAAAAGCATAGCTTGATTAAAGGCAGTCAGCATGGCTTTGTGAGGGGCAGGTCACGCCTAACTAATCTTATTGAGTTCTTTGAGGAGGTGATGACTATTTGGAAAAGCAAAGCATGATTAAAGGCAGTCAGCATGGCTTTGTGAAGGGCAGGTCATGCAAAACTAATCTTATTGAGTTCTTTGCGGAGGTGATAAGACAGGCCAACAAAGGTCGAGCAGTAGATGTGTATATGTACTTCAGCAAGGCATTTGATAAGGTTCCCCATGGTAGGCTCATTCATAAAGTCAGGAGGTATGGGATACTGGGAGATTTGGCTGTCTGGATTCAGAATTAACAGAAAGCAGGGAGTGATTATAGATGGAAAGTATTCTGCCTGGAGGTCAGTGTCGAGTGATGTCCCGCAGAACTCTGTTCTTGGGCCTCTGCTCTTTGTAGTTTTTATAAATAACTTGGATGAGGAGATTGAGGGTGGGTTAGTAAATTTGCAGACGACACAAATGTTGGAGGTGCCGTTGATAGTATCGAGGGCTATTGTAGGCTGCAGTGCGACATAGATAGGATGCAGAGCTGGGCTGAGAAATGGCAGATGGAGTTCAACCTGGATAAATGCAAAGTGATGCATTTTGGAAGGTCGAACTTGAATGCTGAATATAGGATTAAAGATAGGATTCTTGGCAGTGTGGTGGAGGGACGGAGGGATCTTGGTGTTCAAGTACACGGATCCCTCAAAGTTGCCACCCTAGTGGATAGGGTTGTTAAGAAAGCATATGGTGTTTTGGCTTTCATTAACAGGGGGATCAAGTTTAAGAGCTGCAAGGTTTTGCTAAAGCTCTACAAGTCCATGGTGAGACCACACTTGGAACATTGAGTCCAGTTATGGTCGCCCTACTGTAGGAAAGAAACTTAGGCTTTGGAGAGGGTGCAAAGGAGATTTACCAGGATGCTTCCTGGACTGGAGGGCTTATCTTATGAAGAGAGGTTGACTAAGCTTGGACTTTTCTCTCTGGAGAGAAGGAGAAAGAGAGGTGACCTGATCGAGGTATACAAGGTAATGAGAGGCATGGATAGAGTCAATAGCCAGAGATTTTTCCCCAGGGCAGGATTGACTGCGACAAGGGGTCATAGTTTTAAGATATTAGGAAGAAGATATAGAGGAGAAATCAGAGGTAGGTTCTTAATGCAGAGAGTTGTGAATGCATGGACTGCGTTGCCAGCAGTGGTGGTGGAAGCAGAGTTATTAAGAACAGTTAAGCGCCTGCTGGACATGCACATGGACAACGGTGAATTGAGGGGTGCGTAGGTTAGGTTATTTTATTTTACATTAGGATTAATCCTCGGCACAACATTGTAGGCCAAAGGGCCAGTTCTGCGCTGTACTTTTCTATGTACTATGTTCTATTTAATTAGGACTTAAAACTTCGATCATGGTTGTTATCCTCCTCACCACCAATCTTCTGCCTTCTCTCCATATTCCTTCAACCCATTACCAATTAAAAATCTGCAACTCCTCCTTAAATTTACTCACTGTCCCAGCATCCACCGCACTTTGGGGTAGTGAATTCTACAGATTCACAACCCTTTGGGAGATGTAGTTTCTCCTCAATCGGTACTAACTAAAACCAGCTGATTCTCATCCGAGATTGGAATCAAAGTTGAACCCTTAATCTGTAAAAATTCTGCAGTATAGGTTCTCAGACTGGCTGATGTCTTGCATAAACTTAAGGTTGATGTAGTTTCTCCTCAATCGGTGGTAACTAAAACCAGCTGATTCTCATCCAAGATTGGAATCAAAGTTGAACCCTTAATCTGTAAAAATTCTGCAGTATAGGTTCTCAGACTGGCTGATGTCTTGCATAAACTTAAGGTTTGGAGCCCAGAGCGAACTTTGTTAAAAACTGGTTCTGTGATCACTGAAATGTCCATGTTGGTATCGTCCTCTATTAAAACTGGGTGACCATTTAACCAGACGTTTATTTTGATTAGTTCTGATTTGGCTGTTGCTAAGCTGTTTAACTGTTCAAAACCAGATGTAAGTGGACTTTCTAGGCTGTGTACTTTCCTGGATACCAGTCTCTTTCTCAATTTAGGTCCAATTGGACTCTTTTGCTGTCCCTAGTCCATGTACTAGCAGCAACTACGATGGATTGTTGGCCTGGATCCTGAAGAAAATTTAACCATATGGCCAAAGCTTGGCTTTCATTTGAGGTTTTGCTATGGGCTGATCTCAGATATTTCCGGCGTGAGACTATGCAATTGCCTTCACTCAAGTACTGTTCCCCAAGCTTAGTCAGACTGGCAAGGGTTTCTGCTTACATCAGAATACCTTACAATTCACATGCTCCACTTACTGCATTTTCAGATGATCAGACCAGGTGTAGTGCCTGTTTGAAGTCCAGTTGGGCTTCAACTAGAAAGTGCCTTTGCATGATTACATTATCAATCCACATACCAAATGGTCTCTCAACACCTCATTAAGAGTTAAACTAAAGTCACATACCTCTGCCAGTCATCTTAACCTCATCAAAATCATCTGGTTCTTGAATTGCCGAGGGAAACTGATAGCATGTCAGAATCTTTGGGGTCATAATATTCCTTAACTAAATCCACCAACCCTTGAAATGTTTTTGTATCTGGTGCCCCAGGGAAACTTAGGTTCCCAATAACCAAAAAAGCTGCAGGTCCACAATCTGCCTAGAGAATTACTCATTACCTTTCGTTTGCCCAATGTCATTTGCCCAGAAAAAATAATACATTCATTCCACAAACAATGCCCAATTTTCAATGGGATAATCAAATGGGTTAAGTATTCCAAATAACAGCATGATGTCAGAAATGCTTATCCCAACTCAAAGACAACTGCTGTGAATGCATTTCTTCAGCAGCATTTTTTTTTCTCTTGTCTCCACTGAAACAACTCCAGAGAGGCTGGTATCCTACCACCAAGTTACCCTTTATTTACACATGGAGAGTCCTTAATACTGATCCAGCTTCCTCAGCACCAGCTCTGAATGAAAAGAGTCTCTGACACTCCTGTTTATTATCTATCAGCCAGGGCTCTCTGATTGAACCAGATTAACAGCCCTAATCAGGGAACTCATTCCATGAGGTCTACCTGGTTGGTCTTGTTACAATCACTACAACCGCCCTGTGACAAAGCCAATGCTAAATTCAGCCAATGCTGAATCAAACTTTGTCTCTTTAAAAGGATATTAATTTTCTCCTTTACTATTTTTTCCAATAGCTCCCTACCACTGAGGTTAGACTCTCTGCTATATAGTTCCTTGGTCTATCTTTACCACCCTTCTTGTAAAGTGAAACCACATTAACTGATCTCCAGTCTTCTGGCACCTCCCTGTGGCCAGACACAATTTACAAAATTGAGTTAGAGCCCCTGTAATTTCCTCCCTCGTCTCCCATAACAGCCTATGATACAACTCGTGTGGTCTGGAGATTTGTCCACCTTTAAATCTGCCGAAATCTCCAATACCTCCTCGTTTCTTATATCAATCTGCTAAAAAACTTCACTATCCATACTTTTGAATTCTATATTTGCAAACTGCTTCTCCCGAATTTGGACAGAAATTAAACAGTCATTTAACACTCTACCAATGTACTTTGGCTTCTCATGCACAGATTGTCCCCCTTCTCCCTATTAGGCCCCTATCTTTCTCTGGTTTCTCTCTTCCTCTTGATACACCTGTAGAATATGGTGGTATTTTCTATAATCTTGTCTGCCAGCATTTTCTCATGCCCTTCTTTACTTTCTTAATTGCTCTCTTGAGCTTCCCTTGTACTTCCTATAGCCCTCTTGGACCTCCTTTGTTTTGCTCCTTTTGTACCTGTTGTACGTCTCTCTTTTCATTTTTATCCAGTCCTGAATATTCCTAAACATCCATGGTTCACTAGGCTTATTCTGATTAGCATTTCCAAAACTTTGTTGCATAAAATCACCTCAAGCTGGATATACTTGTTGTTCCTTGGGGCCAATTCAATGCCTGCTCTGTTTTGTGTTAGCCATCCAGCTGAACGTGGTTACTCGACCTATGAGGCATGAGCTTGTGAAATAAAGACCCATTGCATGCCTCAGTACACCACTTAGCTGCGTTCACTTTGAGGGTGTTGAATTTGGCTGTAGTGTTTGAAAATGCTTAGGATTTCAGCATTAAACTGTGGTTATAAAGTCTCTGCAAAGAATTTCAGTCTTATCAAGGATTATTAACAACACTGCTGGAATTTTCACCTTGCATTTATGTAGTACCTGTTATGCTATAAAACAGCTCAAACTACCTCCTCAATGGCAAGTAGGGGCAGGCAATAAATGCTGACCAGCACATCCTATGATTGAATTAAAAAAGGAATTTCACAGGAGTATTATACGACAAATGATGCCAATGCATGTGTGAAATTAGACAGGTGACAAATTGTAGATAGGTGAAAGAGGCAGAGGCTCCATAAAGGAGGATAGAGAGGTGGAGAGGTTGAGGCAGCTTAGTAGCTAGGCAGCTGAAAGTGTGGCTGTCAATGCTGGGTAATATGAAAGAATTGGATGGGTGCTGAGATTCCAGAGAGTTGTAGGGAAAACTGGGGGAGGTGCCGGAGATACAGAGGGATGAAACTTTAAAATTGAAGACATTGAAGATATGGATCAGTGAACTATGGGGGAAGGATGATCGGGACTTGGTGGTTTAATTCCTTGCTGAAATATGGTTCAAGGGTCATTAAATGCTCATCACTAGTTACCACCTGTCTCCTCTCTCTCTTTCTCTTTCGGGGAACAGGACTATGGTGATTATACCTAGTTTGCAAATAGCCTGCTCCTGACGAAGGGCTTTTGCCCGAAACGTCGATTTTGCCTGTCCTCGGATGCTGCCTGAACTGCTGTGCTCTTCCAGCACCACTAATCCAGAATCTCGTTTCCAGCATCTGCAGTCATTGTTTTTACCTTGCTAACATTCACTGTCAGGCTTCACACATGAATAGTGGGTATTTGGTTGCAGTTTTGGAGATCACATGGCAACTATGGAACTAATTCCTTGTGAGGAATTAATTAGGTTTAAATAAGTCTTTGCCAAAAACAAATTGATAGCCTATTTTTTGTTATATTGATGCTGTGTAGAGAACCTCTTGCTGTACCTTCACAAGCATCATGAGAGCGAGATAATGTGGCTGGAATGTTTTCCTTAGATATCAGTTATTGGCATCGTTCCATGATATTAAACCAAAAGACTGCAGAACATCATAAAGGTTATAATGAGATTTAAGAATGTGATTGGGGTTTTAAAAAATATGTTTGTATTTTCCACAGGTAACCACTAGATGGCTGCCTAGCTCTTCGAATTTCTTCAAGTCCAGAACACAATCCCTAAAGTTCTGTTCTGCTGAACTCAATCAAATGGTCTGCAGTGCTAAACGTTAAACAGTTTTGTTTTAGAAATTTTGTATCATATGTTGAATTGATTTAATTGGTATTCAAATGTCTTCAGATGTTTTTTGCTCTTCCAAAGATGCTACATATATATAAATGCAAATTACTTATTATGTTGCCCTGTGGAATTCTTGGCTTTCTCAGTACTTTCTGAAACCAATCTGTTGGCTGGAGATCTGTTCCCAGCACTTTGCTAAGATGGAAAACGGTGATAACCTTCCTGTTACTGCAGTTAAACTGTTGTCAAATAATTTTAATGAAAGTCATGTTTTTTTAAAATGTATTTTTTAAAACTTTTTTTGGACTCTCAGTACAACATGTTGCTTTTGCCCCGTCATGACTAGATGATGCCTCAAAGGCAAAGCAGAGAGGCACTTGGGTGTCTGTTCCATTAATGTTCCTGGATTGTACTGATGCAATTTCTATTTACCTTTGCCTTCTGCTGGTGTGACCTTGTAAGGAATCATCAGAATAAGTCTATGACACATCTTCTCTTCAGGGTTGAGGGGCAGGTGGAAAGCCTTCTGGCGACTAATATTAAATATTGGGGTTGCTCTCCCTCCTTCACCTCACTGTAATCTTAGACAAATGAAATAAGTCAACATGAGAATCAACATTCTTTTGGAATTAATTTCCAAAGGAAATTTCATGATAGGATATTGATTAATTCCCCAGCATATCCCAGATAGAGATTGAAGAAGACTCCAATTATCATTTTTAGTCACCCAATAGCTTACAGTGGCATTGGTAAAGATTGGGCACTGATTCACTCATCCAACCTCTGAAACGTAAATAGTCGTGGCTCTGGGTTACACCATTAAAAGATGGTTCAGGACTGAGGTCTCAAAACAGTTTTGTAATATCTTTAGTCTGTACCTTTCTGCCTTTTGAAAAATCTTGGTTCATTACCTAAATTAAAGCTAGAAAATTAAAAGCTTTGCAGAAAATCTGGATGTACATAAAGATTTTGTTATATTAGGAAATAATGACATCTTTACACCTGAGTCCAACCTAGTGTGCTTTTTATAGGCTCTTCGGGTCAGTGCTACAGTCCTGGAGATGCAGTCTTTTGGTTCTTTTCCGGATGAAGAGCTTTTGCCTGAAATGTTGATTTTTCTGCTCCCCGGATGCTACCTAACCTGCTGTCGACTCAACTCTAATCACCAGCATCTGCAGTCCTTACTTTCACCTTTTGGTCCTGCCTGTCTATCCAGGGTCTCAGGTGAATATTTGTGAAGAACTTAGAAATGGAGAAGATAGGAGTAAGCCATTCAGCCTTTTGAGGCTGCACTACCATTCATTATAATTATGGTTGATCATCAAGCTTAATACCTTAATCTCATCCTTCCTCCATATTTCTTGATCCCTTTAGCCACAAGAGCTATATATATATACCCCTTCATTAAAACACAAGATTTATTGGCCTCAACCACTTTCTATGATAGTGAATTCCATAGGCTTACCACACTCTGGGTGAAGAAATTTTTCTTTCTCAGTCCTGAAATGTTTATCCCTTATCCTTCAACTTTGATTCCTTATCTGGACCCCCCCCCCCACCATTGAAACGTCCTTCCTGCATTTAACTCATGTAGTCTTGTTAAAATTTTATAGATTTCTATGAGATCTCCCCTCATTCTTCCAAACTCCAGTGAATATAATCCTAGATTAGAGTGGTGCTGGAAAAGCACAGCAGGTCAGGCCACTCTAATCTAGACTCTGGTTTCCAGCATCTGCAGTCCTTGTTTTTACCTAGTTGATATAATCCTAACCAACTCAATCTCTCCTCGTACATCAGTTCCTCTATCCCAGGAATCAATCTGGTAAACCTTTTACTGCACTCCCTCTTTAACAAGAACATCCTTCCTCAGATAAGAAAGCCAAAACTGGACACAATATTCCAGGTGTGGCCTCACCAATCCCCTGTAAGGTGTCCTGCTACTGCTCCAGCCAATATCCTTCCCTCAAGAAATAACACCACAAAACAGAATATAACTGACCATGCAGACATGGCTGTTTGTGCATTGCTGGTTTAATGGATGCTGGCACAAGCATCAATGAACTGTAGCACTAAGGGAGATTTTGAGACTTCCTGTCTGGCAGAAGTGCAGTAGAGTGTAGGAAATGGTGGGCAGACACCAACTGATCTGTTTCCAGTGTCACTGTGATTGCCATAGCCTTTCTCACACATACACACCCTAGCCCCAGGACAGCCTGAGGAACCCGGACCCAGCTTATTTGAAATACACCTTGAGAATGGAAGGCACACAGAGAACCCTGCTTGTTACTTTAGGACAATGTGAGAAGTAATGTTGCTTTGCATAAGTTAGACATGTTTTAACATCAAGTTGAGTCAGATCTTGAGAATTTTTCAATTTCATGCTCAACTATTTCAATCCCATGCCTGGGGTGTTCATTAATTTTCCATTCTGGTCATGTAGTCAATTTGTAAAGTTATCTTCATCTATCTATCTTCATCTATCAGTGGCATGGTGGCTTAGCGGTTAATACTGCTGCCTCACAGCATGAAGGACCCAGGTTGGGTGACTGTCTGTGTGGAGTTAAACATAGAATTAGAACAGTACAGCACAGGAACGGACCCTTCGGCCCACGTGTGCCAAACATGATGCCAAATTAAACTAATCCCTTCTGCCAGTCCTTGATCTAAATCCCTCCATTCCTTGAATATTCATGTTCTTATCTAAAGTCTCTTTAACATCCCTATTGTGTCTGCCTCCACGACCTCCCTGGCTGCGTGTTCCAGATTCCTATCACTCTCTGTGTAAAAAGAAACTTGTCCCTCACATCTCCTTTGAACTTTCCCCCTGCCACCTGAAATGCATGCCCCCTAGTATTAGACTTGTCAACTATGGGGGGGAGAAAGATTCTGACCGTCAACCCTATCATGCATCTCATAATTTTATAGACTTCTATCAAGTCTCCCCTCAGCCTCCGCCACTCCAGAGAAAACAACCTGAGTTTTTCTAGCTTCTCCTTATAGCTCATACCTTCTAATCCAGGCAGCACCCTGGTAAATCTCTTTTGCAACCTTTCCAAAACCTCTACATCCTTCCTGTAATGTGACGACCAGAATTGAATGCAATACTCTGAATATGGCCTAACCAAAGTCTTGTAAAGCTGCAACATGACATCCTGACTCTTGTACCCAATTCCCTAACCAATAAAGGCAATCATGCCATCCACCTTCTTTACCACCCTATCGACTTGTGTGGCCACTTTCAGGGAACTATGGACTTGAACACCAACATCCTTACTTGAGATGTGCCAAAGTTTTGCACATTCTCCATCTGTCTGTATGGGTTTCCTCTGGGTACTCTAGTTTCCACCCACATTTCAAAGATGTATAGGTTAGGTGGATTGGCCACAATAAATGTTCTGTGGTGTCAGGGATGTGTAGTCTAGGTGAATTAGCCATGGTAAATGTGGAGTTATGGGCTTAGGATGGGAGTGTTGGGATATTCTTTGGAGGGTTGGTGCAGACTCAATGGGCCAAATGGCCTCTTGCTGTGCTGCAGATATTCTATTATTCTATCTTTCTTTTGCTTTGTCCAGCTCATGCTCAGACAATATAAAATAGGGGATTCAATTCTCAAGGGGGTGCAGGAACAGGGGGTCCTGAGAATGTATATGTGCAAATCGCTGAAAGTTGCAGGACGGGTAGAAAGCATATTAAGTGATACAGCATTCTTGACTTCATTAATAAGGGCATAGAGTACATGGGCAAGGAGGTGATGTTGAACTTATGCTGCATTATCTGAGAGTTACCATCTCTGATTTCACTGCTACCCTTCATACAACCAGTTTGGATTGGAATTGTGCATCCACATTCAAACGCTTTAAATTATTGATATTTGGGTGTTCCAGCATCAATCCTTAAAACATTCAACTTCATTCTTCTCATAATTCCGATACAAGTTTATGTAACATGTGCTTATTGTTTTCTATTCTTCAGCCAATTTCTAACTCGTATCCTGAATAGCCAAAACATTCACTTTAATTCATAACATAATTCAAAAGCTTCTGGAAATAAAGATATGAAAGGTATATGGAAACCTGTACCAACAAGCAGTCCAGAAAAAGAGACCCTGAAAGGAAGCTTTGTGTTTAGTTTTCCATAGCTGATGGGAGCAGGGGTTCTCCTCCTGAATCCACAATACAATCCTGCATTGCTGCCAGCATGGGCTCTTCACCATCACACCATGCCTGCCTCTCCTTCGCAATAAACCAAATTAGTTTCTACTCCGATATTGGCAAAAGTGAGGATTGCAGATGCTGAAAACCAGAGTTTAGATCAGAGTGGTGCTGGAAAAGCACAACAGGTCAGGCAGCATCCGAGGAGCAGGAAAATCAAAGTTTTGGGCAAAGCCCTTCATTCAGAACGTCAATTTTCCTGCTCCTCAGATGCTGCCTGACCTGCTGTGCTTTTCCAGCACTACTCTGATCTAAACTCTACTCTGATATGGGATTGGCTCCACAGCTGGTGGGCTGATCTGGTGCACTCATTTTCTGCTTATGACTTGCCAATTGTATCCTATAATTGGGCACTAGCAGGCATGTTGCACCAGAATTCTTGGGTGTGGAGGGATATCTGTTCTGCTCTATGAAGCCCTTTGGCACACCTCAAGTCGGAGTGTGCAACAGATCAGTGTCACAATGAATGAGACTGGGAGGAGTGAGCAGCAGGTCTACCTCACTGTGAAGCAGACTCAGGAATGTTGTGGGATAGCTTCTAGAGATAGTTATTCTGGATAAATGTTTGGAGTTTTTTGAAGAGCTAACAAAAAGGCTTGATGTTGTTGATGTGGTGCACATGGATTTTCATAAGACATTTGATAGTGCCTCACAACAGACTTGTGAAAAAATTATAGGTTATGGAATAAAAGATTCAGTAGCAACATGGATACAAGATTAGCTGAGTGACAGAAAGCAGAGGGTAATCATCAATGGATATTTTTTCAGGCCGGAGGAAGGTCAGTAGTGGAGTTCCCCAGTGGGTGGTATTGGAACCATCACTTTTCCTAACATGTATTAATAATCAAGATTTGGGTGTTTGGAGGAGGGGATTGCAATTTTAAAGTTTGCAGATGACACAAAACTCTGAAGAATTGTATCCTGTGAGGAGGACAGTGTAGAACCCCAAAAGAACAGTCAAGTTGATAGAAGTGGGCAGATAGGTGGCAGATGACTTTCAGTGCATTGAAGTGTGAGGTGATTCATTTTGAAAGGAAGAACATTAAAAGACAATATAAAATAGGGATTACAATTCTAAAAGGGGTGCAGGAATGGAGGGGCCTAGTATGTATGCATGCAAATCATTGAAAGTGGCAGGAAAGGTAGACAGTGCAATAACTGAAGCATGCAGTATTCTTGGCTTCATTAATAGGGGCATAGAGTACAAGCGCAAGGAAGTGATATTGAACTTGTATAAGATGCTTGTTTAACCTTAGTTTGAGTATTGTATACTGTTCTGGGCACCACATTATGGGAAGGATAATCATGCTTTGGAGAGAGTGCAGAAATGATTTACAGGAAGGGTTCTAGGGATGAGGAACTTCACTTAAGAAAACAGATTGAAGAAGTTGAGACTGTTCTGCTTGGAGAGAAGAAAGCTAAGAGGAGATCTGACAAAGATTTTCACTTTTGTCCGAAACGTCGATTTTACTGCTCCTCGGATGCTGCCTGAACTGCTGTGCTCTTCCAGCACCACTAATCCACACCTGTAGTAAGTGTCAGCTGCACAAGGAAATGAGGCTCAGATTTGATGTGCTGGAATCTGAGCTGTGGATACAGGTTGTTCTATTATTATCCGACAGTTGTGTTCCTCTGCAACATTACGCTATAGAAAATCATGCTATAGAAAACTGCTTTAGAAAATCACGCTGTAGAATATCGCTAATAGAAAATCAGCCCATTCAGTAGAAAGTTTGCGTTATGCAAACAACGTCCAGAATTCATCAATCATGTTATAGCCAATTCACACTGATGAAACACGTGCTATAGCAGAAAGACTTGTATTATGACACATTAGGGAAGTAGAGAGTTATCTGGAAAGTCTGTTTCAGGAGGCAATTACATCCCTTAGAATAATTAAATAAAATTTGGTTTGTGGTCAGGGACTAAAAAGTATGATTGTAGTGAGGCAGGTATTACGATTCAGAAGTGAAGGTTAGTGAAGAGACAAATGATAATTAAACAGTGACAGGAAGGGGCATAAAATGTAGGCAGAAGAGAGCAGCAGAAATTAGAATAATAACAGTAAAAAAGTCAAAAAGTTAAAGGCTCTTTATCTGAATGCATGCAACATTTGTAACAAAATAGAGATGATGGCACAAATAGAAATAAATGAACATAACTTGATAGCCATTACAGAGATGTGGTTGCTTGGTGACCAAGAGTGGGAACCCAATATCTGAGGGTTTAATGTTCTGGAAGAAGAGGCAAAAAAGAGAAAGGAGATGGAGTTGCATTGTTAATAAAGGAATGTACAAGTGTGGAGTTGAGTAGTCGTACAGGTGCAGTAGATTGTGAAGTTTGGGTGGGATTAAGGAATGGCAAGGGAAAAAAGTCACAGGAGTTATCTATAACCCTCCCAAAGAGTCGTCTCACTCTAGGACAAAGTATTAAGGGAAAGTGGTGGCATTATAGTAATGGTGCTTGTCTGAACTGGAAACTCAGGCTGATAGTTTGTGGATGTGTGTTTCAATCCTACCATAGCTGGAGTTCTTTGAGGAAATAATAAGCAGAGTTGATACAACCCATTGTAAAATGAATTTCTATTGTTGTTTTCACAACCTTATGGCTATATTTGTACACCTGTCTCTGAATCTTATATCAAAGCTCTTTGCTAAAGAATGTAGGGTGGTACAGTGGCCCAGTGGATAGTAGTGCTGCCTAATAGCTCCAGGGACCTGGGTTCAATTCCAGCCTTGGGCAACTGTCTGCGAGGGTTTCCTCAGGATGCTCTGGTTTTCTCCCAAAGTCCAATGATGTCCAGGTTAGATGGATTGGCCATGCTAAAATGCCCATAGTGTCCGGGATGTACAGGCTAGATGGGTTAGCCATGGGAAATGCAGGTTCCCAGGTAAAGATTAAATCTTTAATAAAGTATGCAAGAATAAGGGGTGAGGAATATAATAAACTTGTAGAAGAGATGAATAGATTTAAGATTTGTAAGAAATATTGAACAGTGTCACAGCTTATAGTTACCCTGCTCTTAGCAAGAGATTTCAATGAGGTAGTGGCCATGGACTTAAGGTTTTGAGGAAAAGAAAAAAAAAATTACTTACATATTTAGTAGATTTGGCAACCAGATATTTTTCAGTCATCAATAATACAAAGTAAAGATAAGAAAATAACTATGGCTAATGTAATGGAACAGTAGATAGGACCCTGTTTGGACTACTGGCAAAATTTCTTACTGGTTATTCATATGTTTGCAAATATGACCATAAAGTTGTGAATACAGCAGCAGAAAACTCTGCAATAATCATGCAATAATAGACAAAATGATTCATAAAATTTTGGTAGATCAGCAAAACTGTAAATTATTGTCTGTTCCAGTATGGACTGTTTATGCTAAGAATTTGTTGCGGTTGGTGGGATCATGTAGTGCATATCAATTAATGTTTGGTGTGAAATCTAAATTTCCATCAGTATTAAATGATCAACACCAAGCATGAGAAGGAGCTACAGTTAGCTTTACTTTTCTGGAGTATTTGAATGCTTTGTCTGCAGACAGGCTCTCATTAAGGTTGAATTCTTAAAGAATTCTATGAATCTTAATGTGTAGGGCGATTGGAAAACAGTTTAAGTCAGGGAAATATAGTGGGCTTACAGAATGGACAGGCCCTTGGAAGGTTATTGATAAAGATAAATAAATTTGTGCAACAGGAGCGACGACAGCAGAAACCAGGGGGCTGTTGTGAAGGTAAATTCTCCATTTAAAAGTTTGCCTCATGTACGCGTATAGTGTCTCCTGACCACACCAACTCCTCCCTCCCTCCCCCCAACTCCTCTAACCAGACAAAAAAGACTCTGTGGTGTTTTGATAAGCTACAGCTTTTCTATTTCTTCTGTATAATGCAATTGGTTAAAAATTTACTTTCTCTTTGTATTTATCTATTAATTGGTTACTTGAAAAAGACCATAGCAGAGAAGTATTAGAAATGATTTAACTCATAAATTTATATAAATTTATATAATACAGTAATTAACTCAGTAGAAATGGCTGGGTGGGTGATGTGGTCTAGCTGTATGATGTGGGAGCTGGCTGATCCCATTGTGAACAGCACTGACCACATCTGCAGCAAGTGTTGGTTGCTGGAGGAACTGCAGCTCAGAGTTGACGATCTGGAATCTGAGCTTCAAACACTGCAGCACATTCGGGAGTTGGGAGGGGCGGAGGAGAGAGAGTTACCTGGACACTTTGTTTCGAGAAGCACTCACACCCGGGAGATTAAGTAATTCAAATTCGGTTAGTCATCAGAAACAACAGGGTGTGATTGCAAGTGAGGCAGGTAGGGGGAGCCTGAGTTCAGGAGTGGAGGAGCCTCAGCTTTGACCTTATCCAACAGGTATGCGATGCTTGCTTCCTGTGTGGATGAGGAAAAGGGCTTGAGGAGGATGAGCCATTTGACCATGGCATCATGGTGCAGAAGGCTATTCAAGAGGGGGGAGCAAAAAGACAAGTGGTAGTTATAGGGGAGTCTATAATTAGGGGGCTAGACAGTATCCTTTGCAAGCTGGATCAGGAGTCCCATGTGATGTGTTGCCTGCCCGGTGCCAGGGTGCAGAATGTCTCTGACTGGCTTAAAAGGATATTGGAGTGGGAGGGGGAGGATCCAGTTGTTGTGCTCCACATTGGGACTAACAAGGCGAGGGTAGAGGACCTATCTGGGGATTTCCGAGCACTAGGAATGGAATAAAATTAAGGAACAGGTCCTCGAGGGTCATAATCTCTGGATTACTGCCTGAGCCAGGGATAAGAAAATTGGGGAAGTAAACAGGTGGCTAATGAAATGCTGTGGGAAAGAGGGGTTCTATCTCATGGGTCATTGGCATCAGTTTTGGAACCGAGGGTATCTGTACCGATGGGACAGACTCCACCTGAACTGATGTGGAACCAGTGTTCTAGGGTGGTGACGAGGACTGTGTGTGTGTGTGTGTGTGGTCGCGAAGTGAAAGGGAAAACAATGGAAGTATGATGATAAATACAAAGAAAAAACAGCTGGTTAGCATGTGTGCAGGAGGGTTAAAGTTCAAGGCAGATTATGAAAGAAGTCAACAGGAAGGATAATTCAGGAGATGATATTAGAGATGTTAAAAATCATGAAGGTAAGAAAGCTCGTATAAAGGCACTTTAGCTGAAAGCTTGCAGCATTTGTAACAAGGTTGATGAGTGAGTTAACGGCACATATCATCGTGAATGAATATGATTTGGTAGCCATTATAGAGACATGGTTACAGATGGTCACGACTGGGAGTTAAATATTCAGGGGTATCAAACTATTTGGGAGGACAGAAAGAAAGGTAAGGGAGGTTCAAGAACGACATCAGGGCGGTACTGAGAGATGATATAGGTTCTGTGGAGAATACGGTTGAATCTATTTGGGGGGAAATTAGAAATTCTAAGAAGAAAAAGGCAGCTTGGTTAGGGTAGCCTTGAGGAAGAGTTCGTTGAGTGTATCCGGGATAGTTTTCTTGAACATTATGTAATGGAACCAATGAGGGAGCAAAATATCCCAGATCTGGTCCTGTGTAATGAGACAGGAATAATTAATGACCTCAGAAATAGGGATCCTCTTGGAAGGAGTGATCACAGTATGGTTGAATTTAAATAACAGATAGAGAGTGTGAAGATAAAATCTAATACCAGGGTCCTGTGCTTACGCAAGGGAGGCTACGATAAAATGAGGGAGGACTTGGCTAAAGTAGACTGGAAACAAATATTTGATGGTGGTGCAGTTGACGAGCAGTGGAGAACTTTCAAAGCAATTTTTCAAAGTGCTCAGCAAAAGTATATTCCAGTGAAAAGGAAGGACTGTAAGAAAAGGGGTAATCTGTCATGAGTGTCTAACGAAAAAAGGGAGGCTATCAAATTGAAAGAAAGATATACAAAGTGGCCAAAAACAGCATTAAACTAGAAGATTGGGAAAACTTTAAAGGTCAACAGAAAACCACAAAAACAGCTATAAAGAAAAGTAAGATAGAACATGAGGGGAAAAAAACTAGCACAGAATACAAAGACAGATAGTAAAGGTGTCTATAAATATATAAAATGAAAAAGATTGGCTAAAGTAAACATTGGTCCTTTAGAGGATGAGAAGGGGAATTGAGTTATGGGGTATGATGAAATGGCTGCAGCATTAAACAGGTATTTTGTATCGGTCTTCACAGTAAAGGACACTAATAACATGCTGGTAATTGACAAGGAGATGAAGGTAGGTGAGGACCTGGAAACAATCATTATTATGGAAGAGGTAGTGTTGGACAAGCTAGTGGAGCTAAGGATAGATATGTCTCCTGACTCTGATGCAATGCATCCCAGGATACTGAAAGCGATGGCGGGAAAAATGACAAATGCACTGGCAGTAATTTTCCAAAATTCACTGGACTCTGGGGCAGTCCTAGCAGATTGGAAAGCAGCAAATGTGATGCCACTGTTTAAAAAGGGAGGTAGACAAAAGATGGTGAATTATCGACTGGTCAACTTAACCTCTGTAGTGGGGAAGATGATTGAATCATTTATCAAGGAAGAAATAGCAGGGCATCTTGATAGAAATTGTCCCATTGGGCAGACGCAGCATGGGTTCATGAAGGGCAGGTCATGCTTAATGAATCTTTTGGAATTTTATGAAGACATTATGAGCAAGGTGGACAACAGGGACCCAGTGGATGTGGTGTACCTAGATTTCCAAAAGACCTTTGACAAGGTACTGCTCAAGAGGCTGCTGCATAAGGTAAGGATGCATAGTGCTATGGGTAAAGAATTAGCATGGGTAGAGGATTGGTTGACCAACAGGAAGCAAAGAGTGGAGATAAATGGCTGGCTATTCTGGCTGGCAATCAGTAACTAGTGGTGTGCCTCAGGGATCAGTGTTGGGACCACAATTATTGACAATTTATATAGATGATTTGGAGTCAGGGACCCCCTGTAGGGTGTCAAAGTTTACAGATGACACTAAGATGAGTGGCAGAGCAAAGTGTGCAGAGGACTTTGAAACTTTGCAGAAGAACGTAGATACATTGAGTGAGTGGGCAAAGGTCTGGCAAATGGAATACAATGTTACTAAGTATGAAGTCATTCATTTTGGTAGAAGTAACAGTAAAAAGGATTATTACTTGAATGGTAAAAAGTTGCAGCATGCTGCTATGAAGAGGCACCTGGATGTCCTTGTGCATGAATCACAAAAAGTTGGTCTGCAAAAGTAATTAGAAAGGCAAATGGAATTTTGTCCTTCATTGCTCAAGGGATTGAGTTTAAAAGCAGAGAGGTTATTTATATAGATGATTTGGAGTCGGGGACCACGTGTAGGGTGTCAAAGTTTACAGATGACACTAAGACGAGTGGCAGAGCAACGTGTGCAGAGGGCTGTGAAACTTTGCAGAAGAACGTAGATACATTAAGTGAGTGGGCAAAGGTCTGGCAAATGGAATACAATGTTACTAAGTGTGAAGTCATCCATTTTGGTAGAAGTAACAGTAAAAAGGATTATTACTTGAATGGTAAAAAGTAGCATGCTGCTATGAAGAGGCACCTGGGTGTCCTTGTGCATGAATCACAAAAAGTTGGTCTGCAAAAGTAATTAGAAAGGCAAATGGAATTTTGTCCTTCATTGCTCAAGGGATTGAGTTTAAAAGCAGAGAGGTTATGTTGCAGCTGAACAGGTGCTGGTGAAGAGTATTGTGTACAGTTTTGGTCTCGTTACTTGAGAAAGGATGTACTGGCACTGGAGGAGGGTGCAGAGGAGGTCCACTAGGCTGATTCCGGAGTAGAGGGAGTTGGTTTATGAGGAGAGACTGTGTAGACTGGGATTATATTCATTGGCATTCAGAAGAATGAGCGTGGATCTGATAGAAACATGTGTTAGAGGGATGCAACTGTTAGAAGAGCAGGGAGAAAATAAAAGCTGGATGAATGTACAGGATTAGATCCATGGATTCAGAATATTAAGTGCAAAGATGGAAAGCACAGAAATGCCATGGAAGCTGAAACAACATGCCTGGGGGTGAACATGCCTCCGGTTATTTTCCAAATAAGATATTTTCCATAGTGACACTTTGATCCATTCTGTTCGATTTCTAATCTAGTGTATTTAAAGATTGACTTCCAGTTTAGAATTCTGCTTTAACTCTATTTATGACAATGTTTTCAAATTCACTGCACCTGATCTACAAAAATATCTGCATTCATCATAAAGATGCTTGAACTGTGCCCCTTACGGTGCCAGAGAAACATGGCAGGGTCTGCTTTTAACTTAAGACTACCCAATTTTATATTTGGCAAAAGTTCTAGCTTTAAAGTTGAAAGAATTCCTATTAATAGGAGACTCATAGGTGGTCAAACAGTAGCAGTCCAGAAAGTGATAGAGAGCAAGACAGAGGGTGTATTTTAACAAAAGTAAGAAATATTGTATAATCCAGGAATACCACCAGAAGCAGAAGGCCATGTGATCAGGAACCTGCATGCCATGGTCAGACCAGAAGACAAATGAAGAAAAAATGCCAAGCAACAAGAACTATAAAGCTGGAGAGAAGTTGGGGTGCCAAAAAGGTGCCAGATAGGGGACAATCAGCCTATCACATAAATGACTACATATTGAAAAGAAGCCCCAATAGGACTTGTAAGGTTAAAGCAAGGCTAATTGGCACAAGGATTTTTAAGAAGATTGGAGGTATCAAGATTATAAGGTTAGATTTACCAATAGCAGGATACGTAAGAAATGTTGATTTGTTTGGTTTGTTAGAAACAAATGCCTGAGAGTGTGGATCAATTGATATTAAAGCTGCATTTTTGCTTTATGTTTGGAAATTTCCATCATTGAGGGATGACAGGAACATGGAACTTGTTGGCCACAGCAATGCTTCTCATGAAAATATCTGTGTTAGGTGTCAGTGCAGGAAGATTTTTAATTTTTTTGTGGGGAAGTGGGGTAAATGCTGTCTTTTAGTTTGGGCACCTAAAAACATCAGAAGAGTAGAAAAACATACTTTAATAGTGGAGACTCTTACTCTTCATGAGGCTGTAAATTATGGCATTTTTCTTAGCAAAAATATTGGAAGAAATGCTAAAAAGAGATACAGCCCTGCTACATTGATAAAAATTCATGACAAAATAACATACACTCAATGGATTGTGTGAATAGAAAAGTCAGGATCAATAAAGATGGAGAATAGAAAGATCTTCATATTGAAATGGGTGGATAGAAGCAGTTAGCAACCTAATTGTTTTACAAGGAAAATAGCAAATTCTGAGAAAATGTTGGACATAACTGGGAAAAGGACACTTGGAACTTTAATGTGCAAAGAAAAAATTGAATATAATTCAAATAACTCCACAAAGGCAGGTATCCCATCATGTTTTATTTACATGAGCATAGTATAATGGTACTGACCCAACTAGCTTAGAGATGGGTCCTAGAGTAAGCAGGGCCTCCAACACTCCTCTTTATATTTTATTTTCAATAAAGAAAACCAAAATGAACAAATATCTTCCCTAGAAAGGGGGTGGGGGAGGAGAAAAAGGAACTCCTCCTCCCCCAAAGCACAGAGACCAGCAACAGTAGCAGCAGGAACACACTGACTGTGGCCTAGTGAGCATAGAGCACCCCTCTTTATTTTTTTTCTATTTTTTTCTTCTTTTTTCCTTTTTTTTATTTAACCCCCACACTACCGCCTAACTGCAGTAGTGCTTTTTTTTTCCCCAGCACCTATATTGTGTGTGTGCAGGTGTGAGACACAGTGAAAAACACAAAGTGCACGAAATCTTTATTCAGTTTCCACCACCAGGAAGATAGGAAAACACCCGAGTGGCCAGTGACAAGCACTGCCCTTCACATCAAAGGGCAATGCTGTGTGATCAAAACAGTGGAGGGGAGGGAGCACTCCTCTTTTTTTTTCTTCTTTCTTGTTTTTCTTTTTTTCTTTTTTTTCACAAAAGGCAATGCTGTGTGAGCAAACAGTCCTGTTTATTCTTTTTTTTTTCTTTTTTAAACTTTTTTAAATTAACCCCCACACTACCACCTAACTGCGGTAGTGCTTATTTTTCCCCAGCACCCATGGTGTGTGTGTGCAGGTGTGAGACACAGTGAAAAACACAGTGCATGAAATCTTTATTCAGTTTCCACCACCAGGAAGATAGGAAAACACCCGAGTGGCCAGTGACAAGCACTGCCCTTCACATCAAAGGGCAGTGCTGTGTGGTCAAACAGTGAAGGGGAGGGAACACTCCTCTTTATTTTTTAAAAGTTTTTTCCCCAGCACCCATGGTGTGTGTGTGCAGGTGTGAGACACAGTGAAAGACACAAAGTGCACGAATCTTTATTCAATTTCCACCACCAGGAAGATAGGAAAACACCCGGGAGGCCAGTGACAAACACTGCCCTTCACATCAAAGGGCAGTGCTGTGTGATCAAAACAGTGAAGGGGAGGGTAGGGACTAAATCAAAATAGAGCACATTCCTATTTAATTTTTTTCTTTTTTTTTTCTTTTTTAATCCCTTGTTTCTTTTTTTTTCTTATTATTATTTTTTTAACCCCCACACTACCACCTAAGTGTGGTAGTGCTTATTTTATCCCCAGCACCCATGGTGTGTGTGCATACGTGGGAGACACAGTGAAAGACACAAAGTGCACGAATCTTTATTCAAATTCCACCACCAGGAAGATAGGAAAACACCCGGGTGGCCAGTGACAAACACTCCCCTTCACATCAAAGGGCAGTGCTGTGTGATCAAAACAGTGAAGGGGAGGGTAGCACTCCTCTTTATTTTTTTTTCCCCCAACGTAACCGGAATCTTCTGTTTATATTTTTTTCTTTTTTAACCCCCACACTACCACCTAAGTGCGGTAGTGCTTATTTTTTTCCCCAGCACCCATGGTGTGTGTGTGCAGGGGTGAGACACAGTGAAAGACACAAAGTGCACGAATCTTTATTCAATTTCCACCACCAGGAAGATAGGAAAACACCCGGGTGGCCAGTGACAAACACTCCCCTTCACATCAAAGGGCAGTGCTGTGTGATCAAAACAGTGAAGGGGAGGGTAGCACTCCTCTTTATATCTGTCAGCCAGAGCTCCCTTATTGGACCAGGTTAACAACCCCAATCAGAGAAATCATAATCTATGAGGTCCACCTAGCTGACCTCATTCTGATCATTACAATAATTAGATTAGATTAGATTAGATTACATTAAATTACAGTGTGGAAACAGGCCCTTCAGCCCAACAAGTCCACACCGACCCGCCGAAGCGTAACCCACCCATACCCCTACATTTACCCCTTACCTAACACTACGGGCAATTTAGCATGGCCAATTCACCTGACCTGCACATCTTTGGATTGTGGGAGGAAACCGGAGCACCCGGAGGAAACCCACGCAGACACGGGGAGAACGTGCAAACTCCACACAGTCAGTCACCTGAGGCGGGAATTGAACCCGGGTCTCTGGCGCTGTGAGGCAGCAGTGCTAACCACTGTGCCACTATGCTGCCCACGGTGACACATTCTGTCACTTTGAATGTTTTTTAACAATTATTGATTGATTTGTCTAAAATGATAAATTTTTATCATCTAATATAATTGAAGGAATGCCTCAGACCTAATGAAATGAGGGACCAAGTGGTAGATATGTTAATTAAGAGATAATTGGGTTTGAATTGATTTTATAAAAATGGGGAGGTAGTAATTTGTGGAGTGATGTTTTATGCAGTGTGGTAAGCTGAAATAAAATTCTCACATAAAAGTGTAGACTTGAATTTTGTTTCAATATAGTTATCTTTTGGAGTTTAACACAATGATCTTATGAAGTTTATGAAATGGTCTTTGTTTGGCGTGGGAAAGCACAACTGGAAGAGACGTGGTCATCAGTATGTTTCTATTTATTTCAGTACTATATCAATTATTTAGTTGCAATGTATTGATATATTACATTTTTAGCACACGATGAGAACAATGTCCTAAAATATTAAGTAAATTTAGATCATTGACGAAGTTAATATGGCAATGACAGTGTTTTTACATTGTAGCTTTTACATCCACATCATTCACATTTTCTACGTATAGTCAACCGTTATTGCAAACAAGTTAATTTGTTTGTGCCATGCTAACAAACTAATATACCTGTGCCACTGGCAACTTAGTTTGCTGGCAGTCATGACAGTTTGGCACAGTTCATTTTGTGATTGGTTTTGGCTATGCTTTCATCTATGCTAGAGTAGCACATTGATATTTTTTAAACTTCACTGGCAAGGATTCAACACAAGATGGTTCCTTGAATATTTTAGATACATGTATGTTGAGAGTGCGGTGCTGGAAAAGCACAGTAAGTCAGGCAGAATCTGAGGAGCAGGAGAATCAACATTTCGGGCAGTAACAATAACAAAATAATACTGACTAAAATTTGTTTCTATTATATTGGGATTTGTTTTGTTAGCACCCTGCCCACTGATGCCTGATCATCGACCCTGCCACTGATGACAATATTCCCCAAACCTACCTTCTAATCACTGGTCCAAGGGCCATTCATCCATCTCAATGACTTTCATTGATCACAAGTCACAATTCAGTGACAGCTTGTCATCACTTGAATAAGAGGCTTATTATCAGGTCCAGCTCAGGCCTCACTGTTCATTTACAGGGATTTTTGCACTGTGAACCCAAAGATGGTCATATCCAAATTTTTAGGCCTTAGAATTAAAAGAGCGGAATCTGACTTGCAAAACATCTTTCATGATTGTGCTTAATCTGGTTTTGATTAACATTACAAGGTATGTGGCCATCCTAACTTTCTAACTTACTGTGTTGCCTGGCATAGATCATGTTTTTAAGGATTAAAATATAACAAAGGTGAATAATTATGCAAGTGTGACGTCAAGATATCTCCCAAGTGTCTTAGTTGCAGTCTTTTCACTAGCACCTGGCAAACTCAGTTAACCTTTGTCTCCATCTAATTCATTCAATTAAAAATTGTTTGCTAGATACTTCTATAGTCCAGCTGCTATATTTGTTATAGGAAGAAGGTAAACCTATAGTTTTATAATTTTTTTTAAACAAACTGTCTTATGATATTTGATGGTAAAATGAATAGAAAGCAATTAATAGGAAAGCCAATGAAGTGTTAAAACATAAACAAAAATACAAGTCGCTCTGCTATAATGTGACAGTTACATTCCTCGTGCTATCAAGAATCATGCTATGGAAAACTGCTATAGAAATTTGTGCTGCAGAAGATTGTATACCCAATCAGTAGAAAGTTTGCATTATCCAAACAGTGTCCGCAAGTTGTTCATCATGTTATACCAGAATGACCTGTACAGAACATAAAATGCAGGCAGATATTATGTAAAAACAGCAGGGCAGTAGTCAGTCTGTGTGCAGTTATGGTCACCTGGACACAAGGGAAGCATCTACCCTGGAGATTGTGCTGAGGAGGAGCTATAAAAATTGAACTCATTCCTCAGTTGTTTGAAAAATATGGAAGGATATGGACTTTTCAACTATGAATAAATGTCTGCTGAGAAGTAATCTAGAGTTATATAAGATTGTAGAGAGTTGAAAATTACTTTGACATAAATTGTGAGTATACAACAAAGATGTTCAAGTTCAAATTAGTAAAAGATAACTTTAAAATTAGAATTAATAAGTTTTTCATGCATAAAGTAGTTTCCTGGGTCGAAGAGTGAAGGTGAAAACCTCAATTCATTTAAAAAAACAAATGTTTGCAGCAACCTGGGAGTTTGAAGATTATTTCGATCAACTAACTAAGATGGCCTTCCTCATTCATGTTCACCCAGACAGTGAATCTTTCTTGGTGGTATGTTGAAAGGTGTATTGGATTTCAAATGTTTTAAAAGCATGAATTGTAGTCAATGCCTGGGAGAACTTTGTAGGGCTAATGGATAAAATGTTTATCCTATTGGGTTTGCGACAGGCAGAGGAAACACATCAATGCAATTAGTTTCTTTATGATTTCAGAAGGTTTAAACTTTTAGTTCAGAAGATAGAAAAGTTTCTCCTGGCAGGAGAATCAGATCAGTTCAGGGGAACCAGTCACTTTAGCTGAAGTGTTTTAGCATAAAGCTTCCAAAATAGGAGACTTTGGACAGAAACCTTCAAGTTGGTAGAATTGAAAAAGATTATGCCATCAGAACTGTGAGGGGTTCATACCGGTGGAATCAAAAAGGAATTGTAAAAAAGAATTGTGCTTTACAATCCAAGGGGAATAGTAGTACTGGAAAGAGTCAGTTAAGAATTAAATAACTGAAATAGGAGTGATATTGGTCTGATATAGGATTGATGGAGCCTCTGCGACTCATGGTGTTGTGCATCAGATTGAAACTTTGTTTTGATGTTTGTGCTAAGATCTTTCTGTCCTCTCTAAACATAGCTTTATTTTTTGTAGGTAGGAAACTTTTATGTTCTGTTACTAAAGAACATCCTTAGCCTCATGTGATTATGTTTCAGTGACCAATTACCATGTTAACCAAGTGCAAAAATTCAATATATTATCTAACAAACCAGATTTTATTTTGGGATCTGACTTGCCTAGTATTACGATCAGTTGAAATCATAACTGTGGAGTAACATCAAAGCAGAATCTGAGCCTGTCCTCATCTGATGATCATACACAATTGTCTTATGATTTTTCTCTTTCAGCACGCCAACTGCTGCATAGATTGGGGATCAAGCTGAGCCACTATGTTCAGTACAACCAGACAAATTTCTGATCTAGGTTTGCACTTGGTATATATTTTGTCTCAGATTGTTAGCTACATTTAGGGAAATAATATGTATGTGCCAGTTATTATTTATTTTAGATAGGAGCAAAACAGTAATGGGAAATGGAGAGAATTATGAAAATTGATTATGTACCTCTGAACAGCTGAAGCAAATACTAAAATTAAGGAGTGATCTGCTCTGATCTAACCCAAAGAGAGGAAAATGGAAATAATCATTTTGCAAACTACTGTTCAATATCCAAACTTAATTTCCTTTCTAAAGCCATGAAAAGATCGTCTCTTCCTGATCGTCCTCATTTCTGAATGGACCTCTTTAATGTTAATGATGATCTCTCTTTGCACTTTCTCAGCAGCTGTAACATTGTATCCTGCACTCTGTTTGGTTACCCTGATGCATTTGTATACTATGATCTGTCTGTAAAGCACATAAGACAACATACTCTGTACCTCTGTTCATGTGACAGTAATAAATCAATCAAATCAAAGTGGTGAAAGGAATGTTACATAATTGGAACTGGCAAATGTTAATCCAGAACAGAATAACTGGTTCTCTCATCTTATTATGGTTTGTGGTACTTTGCTGCACATAAATTTATAGTTGTGTTTGTCTTCAAGACAATGATTTAACTTCCAAAAGGAACTCATTGATTTTCATGTCCTTTGTAATCTTCTGAGTGTAAGAAAGTTGGTTTATAAATGCAAATTTGTTCTCTTTTCTGGTTAAAATTCTGGTACATAAATGAAAACAACAAAGTAAAAGAATGAAGAAGGGAGTAAGAGTCAGACAGGCTGGGAATATTGCGTTTAACTCATAAGCATTTTAAAATTGCTTATTTGCATGTTAGTTAATTGAAACTAACAATGTTGTCATTGCTCCAATGGAAGAGATCAAATTGTAGCAATTTCCATGATTTTGGAATCACAAATTAATTTGAATCTGATGGGGGTGGTGGAGAGAACCGTGGGGACCATGCTATGTTTCTTCTTACTTCAGTCACATCAACCTAAAGACTTTTTTCCTGATGGCTTTAGAAATGGTGTTTTTGAAAGGCCACTTCCCACTGTTGCCCTGATCTATTGACAGATGACACTTGAAACGATGGACATCCATTGCTACAATTTTTATATTCATCAGCTATGACTCTTGAGGGACCATCCTGAGGCACCACTGATTGAATTATCTCCCTGTAGAAATCTATTCACTAGTGACAACTGTCTCGTATTGCTTCAGGAAACATTTAAGCTAATGGAATTCACACCTCAATGGTCTACCATCCTATCTCACCTATATTGACATCCAGGCATCAATTTGTTCAGACTGTAAGCACATCTCTGTCACTTAGCCTGCTCTCATGCACATTTTATCTGCCACTCTGGATCCTCATTCATGGTTTCTCTTTCCCTTTTTCTCTTCACCTTTCCTGACATTTTAGCTTCTTTTGCTTCTTCACCTTCGTGTATTCTTTCTTCACAAACAATTATTCTTCAGCACTCATATCTTTCATCATTAAAACTACCCCAGCCCTTGCTACAGCTAACCTGCTGCCAAAACCTTTATCTGTTACTTTTTTACTTTGAGACTGAACTGTTGCAATTTGGCTGGACTCCCAAGTTCTATCTTTTACAGACTTGAGGTCATTTAAAAATTTTGCTGCCTATGTCTTATCTCATGCCAGGTCCTGCTCGCTAATCACCCTTATGCTAACTGATCCATACTGATTACTGGTTAAGAAACAGCCTGATTTAAAAATTGTTAGTTTTTAAATCACTCCACAGCCTCTCCCCTCATAACTTCTTTTTAAAAAAGGTCAGACATTAATATTCCACCTCGCGAGTTTTGAGAAGATTTGTGGCAGAGTTTGAGGTTCTGGATGTAAGTTTGCTCGCTGAGCTGGAAGGTTTGTTTTCAGACATTTCGTCACCATACTAGGTAACATCAATGAGCCTCCAGTGAAGCACTGGTGTTATGACCCACTTTCTATTTGTGTTTAGGTTTCCTTGGGTCGGTGATGTCATTTCCTGTGGTGATGTCATTTCCAGTTATTTTTCTCAGACGGTGGTAAATAGGGTCTAAGTTGATGTGTTTGTCGATAAGAGTTCTGGTTGGAATGCCATGCTTCGAGGAATTCTGTTTGGCTTGTCCTAGGATGGATGTGTTGTCCCAGGATGGATGTGTTGTCCCAGTCGAAGTGATACACCTCATCTGTATGTAAGGGGGTGATAGTGGGTCATGTCTTTTTGTGGCTCGTTGATGTTCATGTATTCTGATGGCTAGTTTACTGTCTGTTTTGTCCATTGTAGTGTTTGTTACAGTTCTTGCAAAGTATTTTGTAAATGACATTCATTTTGCTTCTTGTCTGTGTAGGGTCTTTGAAGTTCATTAGCTGCTGTTTTAGTGTGTTGGTTGGGTT
>NC_057720.1:84043954-84084548 GCF_004010195.1 Chiloscyllium plagiosum | reverse complement strand
CTCTCTCACCCACTGAGATGAGGTGGGGTGGAGGGGAGATTTGGAAACTAGTCATGTTGATGTCGAGTGATTGACGGGTACTGTGGCGGAAGATGAGGCGCTGTTCCTCCAGTTGTCAGATGGCTTGGATTTGGTGGTGGAGGTGGCCCAGGGCTTGCATGTCCTTGGTGGAGTGGGAGGGGGAGCTGGCCAGCTACAGGGCAATTGTAGTGCTGGGTGTGTGTATCCCAGAGATGTTCCTGAAACACTCCACAAGTTGACGTTCTATCTCCCCGATGTAGAGGAGACCACATCGAGAGCAATGGACACAAAAGATGAGGTGGGTGGGTGTCCAGGAAAATCTCTGCCGGATGTGAAAAGATTCCTTGGGGCCTTTGGAGGTGGGGTGCAGGTTTCACACCTCTTGCAGCAACAGGGGAAGGTGCTGGGTGGGTTGGTGGGGTAAAAACAAGGTCTGCAGATGCTGGAAACCAGATTCTAGAGTAGAGTGGTACTGGAAAAGCACAGCAGTTCAGGCAGCATCCGAGGAGCAGGAATATTGATGTTTTGGGCAAAAGCCCTTCATCAGGAATTCGACATTGACGTTGGTGGGGGCATGGACGTAACGAGGGAGTCACAAGGGATTGGTCTCTGCGCAAAGTAGAGTCCATGTCCGGATATTAGTCTGTTGGAAGGTGAGGACCGGAGATGTTCTATCCTTGTTGTGGACGGAGATATGGGAAGTGGAAGAGATGCGCTGGGGGGCATTGTTGATCATGTGGGAGGGGAAATTGCGGTCCTGGGCCATCTGGGATGTCCTGGAGTGAAATTGGTCCTTCTGGGAGCAGATATGGTGGAGGCAGAGGCAGATGAGTTGGACCAAAGGGTCTTCAAGAATGACTCTTCATCCTGCCCTCCCCCACTTTGCCTCTGCTGCCTCCACTGCCCCCTTGACCATCACCGCCTCCTTGCCCATTCTCCTTACCCAACTTTGCTCTGCCCAACTCTCTCACCCACACTCTCCCCACTGAACCAACACCCCCGTCGCCACTTTCCCTTAAGCTCACTACCTACCCTCATTCCTCCTCTCTCCCTAATCCTCTGATTTTGCTCCCTCATTCTTCTCCACTACATTGCCTTACCCCACTTCGTTCTCTCTGTCCCCACTCCAACCCCCAGCTACCCATTCTCTCTCCCCACCTCCCCGATCACTATCCTCCACCCTCAATCCCAGAATTCTGTAGTAGCACACCCAGAATTGCATCCAGTATTCTAGCTTAGTTTATCATTACTTATTTACTCTTGTTCTCTGTGCCCTATTCAGAAAAACTTGAAATGCTATTGGCTTTGTTAATGACTTTATCTGCCTGCCCTGAAGGAGGTTGACAAGATGGATGCTGAGAGTATGTTTATCTTGTGAAGAGATGTAGAATTAGGGGGGCACAAATTTTAAAAAAAGTTCTCCCATTTGATGGAGATGAAGAATTCTGAGTGTTGCTAATCTTTAGAATTTGCTACTTCAGCAAGTAACAGAGGCTGGGTCACTGAATATGTTAAAGACTGAATTAGACAAGCTTTTCATCTACAAGGGAGTTGAAGTTATGGGTAGCAAGCAGAATAGTGGAGTTAAGGCCACAGATCCACC
Source organism: Chiloscyllium plagiosum (assembly GCF_004010195.1). Lineage (NCBI taxonomy): Eukaryota > Metazoa > Chordata > Chondrichthyes > Orectolobiformes > Hemiscylliidae > Chiloscyllium > Chiloscyllium plagiosum. The sequence continues at coordinate 84,082,924 of NC_057720.1, read as the reverse complement.
ATGATGTTTTTGAATGTTGGCAGATCAAGCTTTTAGGGGCTGAATGGCAGAATAAAAAATACCTGTTTAGTTTCATATAGTGAAGACAGCTCATCCGAGTTGACTAGTCTCACTAAATAGAATTCCTTAGTTTAGAATTCTTGAAGTTTTTGTTTTTGTGGTATTGAGTGAATCTACAATTTTTACAATTAAATTATAAGAATCATTTCGATTACATAAAAGTAGTGGTTAGCACTAAATAATTAACATAGTTAATTCAGCTATGTACAGTGACAAATCTACTTTGGAGTAAATGTTTAATATTGTATCCAGTTAAAAATAAATATTCAGTTATGAATCCACCAAAACATAAATTAAAGATATGCAAACAAGTAACATGTACAAGTTGTACCTTCCATCCCAGTATAAATTTGTAGTTTCTGTCTTGGTTCAGCATAAGAGGAATTGTCTTTTTGGGAGAATTCAAATTTACGTACTTTTCAAAAATAATGAAGTCTGCAATATGTCATGTATGAAGGCTAACTTTAAAGAGGACCTCTGTTGTGTGTGGATCTGGAAAAGTAATACCTTCTGTTGTCATTGTTAATTCATCTTGAAAGGGCGAATTCTTGAAGCATCAAAACAATTTAATGGTAAACAGATTTCAGAGTGCAGCATCAGAGTTAGCAGGTGCACTGTTCTTAATGCCTCCCTGTGCTTGCAGCAAAATTTATTTATGAATCTGCCTTTGGCAGAAATTCAAGTTCTGTTTTGTATTTGAAAAGAATAAACATTTTTAGAATTTGTATTTAGCATTTTTAACACTCGCTTATTAATTTTTTTTTATAATGGAGAAAGGTATTTAGAACATTTATGGGAAATGTAAATAGAATGGGTATGTTTCTGTTGTAAGTACAAGTCTGTGAATAGAAATTATAAGTTTTTCTGCAGCAGGCTTCATGTTATTTCTACTGCTTGATTCTAACACCATATATACTCGGGAGATAGCTCTGTGAATTCTGGGCATGTCCAATTTCTATTCTCATTGAATAAATTTTTAAATTCTTCATGATTTGGAGGTTCCGGTGTTGGACTGGCGTGGACACAGTTAAAAATCACACAACAGAAGGTTATAACCTGGTATGTGATTTTTAACTTTAAAATTTTTCAACAGCTTGGGTTGGGTTGATTAGAGTGTCTTAACTAGTCAACTCTGTACAGATCATTTAAAACATGTTCAGTGAACCCATTGGAACTGCTGTCACATTTTAAATTAATTTGACACTTACTTGGAGTTACATTTTGTGTGCGATAATACGAATAGAGTGGGATGCTTTTTCTGGTTTTGGTGTTGCTCCTCTGCCCATGGTCCATGACAGAGCACTTAACAAGAAGGACTGTAAAGTTGAACACACTTTCTCTATTTCTTCAGATTTCTGCCTTTATATTCTATCTTTTGGTTTATTTTTCTGGGTTTAAAATGGCACTGGAGAGTGGCAACACTGTACAATACTTTTCACTGTATTTTGTAACAAAATACATGTGACAATTAATAAATAAAATCAATCAAATCAAATCAGGACTGACCGCTAGAATTGTACCAACTTGACTAGTGCTTTCATGTATCATTTGCTGTGTGATTTTCTAGATTTGCAGTTTAATGCAACCTCATTTAACACTGACTTCATCCTTGCCTTTAATTTATCAAGGTTTTGAGCCTTGTAGTCTCCTTTTGCATCAGCCTCAATATTGAGAAGCTTGCTTTGCTCAAGTTCTTTTCCTTGAATAAAAAATGTTTCAAGACTTGCGTGTTCTTTCTTCGTTTGTATAGGCTTCTGAAACACCAGCTTAACATTCCAGGACTAGAGAATAATTGGAATCTAACCATTTCAGCCCCAGGATATCACTTCGAGTTCTCCATGGAAATGTCCTAGGCTCAACCACCTTGAACCTCTTCATCAATGGCCTTCATTTATCATAAGGTTAGAACTGGGACTGATGATTGAATACTGTTCTGTTTCATTTGCTGCTATTCAGATAATGAGGCTGCCTGTCCCCAAGCAGCAACACCTAGACAACACTCAGGCTTTCACAAATGATTGGCTGTTCTAGGCAACGACTGTCTTCAACGCAAGTGCCTGACTAGCTTCCCTTGACATTCAACGACATTACCATTGCTGAATTCTTACGATCAAAGTTCTGGAGATTACTGTAATCAGAAGCTAAACTGGATCAAGTTAAGATCATAATACTGGTGCCAAAAGAGCAGATCAAAATCTGGGCATTTGAGTAAATTACCTGACTCCCTAAAGCCAACATAGTGCAATTCCTTCATTGTCCATGGAAGAAAAGTGCTGAAGTTCCTTATTTAGTAGTTCAGTGGGAGAGACTTACATGGGCTTTGATGTAGTAGCAAGTGAAGACTGCAGATTCTGGAGATCAGAGTTGTGAGTGTGGTGCTGGAAAAGCACAGCAGGTCAGGCAGCATCCGAGGACAGGCGAATCGACGTTTTGGGCATAAGCCTGATGAAGGGCTTATTCCTGAAATGTCGATTCGCCTGCTCCTATGGGTTGTAATGTGTCAAAATGCATTTTGCCAGGTCAATTAGGGATCAGCAATAAGTGATGGTCCTATTAGCAATAAACACATTCCATTAATTAATTTGTGAAAAAGTATTGTCATCACTTCTAGTTTGCAGTCTTTGTTCCCAGCTCATATCCCATAGTCAGTATCTGTCTTGATTTCCTTTCAGTAATCCAACACTGTCACAACACACCCATTTTGCAACCCCATTTTCTCTTTTTATTGAGATCAAATCATGTTGCAATACTCTGTTTTCAGGACTGCAGAACTGAAATCCTTCTTGTCACTTAGTGTTTCCTACCGGCTATAAAGCTCAACCTTTAAAACTTAATTTTGTGCATTTTCTAATGATTTTTGATTTTCAACTTTGCTCTCTTTTAAAAATCTTGCTGCTGTGCTGCAAAATGGAACGTCACCCTTCAACTAGGTTTCTTTCTAATGAGAAAGGGAGGCTACTTGCATAGACAGATACTTTAAATGAGATGTAGTCAATTAATGAGCTGATGTGAACAAATTGTTGAGTCCTCATTTAACACTGAATTGTATTTAAATTCCTTCTGTGTAATGTTAAGGTTTATGATCATTTTATAGCTGCAGTAAATATTATTTTATCCCAGTTGTTTTTGCAATACCATCTATTCTTTAAAGTGTGTTGCTGTTAACCCTTGGGATGTAGGTTTGAAGATAATACAGTTTTGAACTACCACATAATGTTTGATTTTTTTTTGTATTTCAATATTTATGTCAGAGCCAGAGTAATAATCAAGCAATTATATCTGAGTCAATCTGTTGGTTATTTTGTTTAATCTCTGCTGTTGCTGTGGTTCTGTTCGCCGAACTGGAAGTTTTTGTTGCAAAAGTTTCATCCCCTGTCTAGGTGACATCCTCAGTGTTTAATCTGTTAGGTCTAGTTGATCCAAAGATGTTTTATTTTTCTATTTTTCAATAACTGAGCAAATTCTCGTATTGAGCACATAAATGAAAACAACAGTAGTAGACTTGCCAACATTTAAGGGCATTTAAATGGTTCTTGGATAAACATATGGACGAAAATGAAATAGTTTAGATTGATGGGCTTCAGATTGGTTTCACAGGTCAGTGCAACATAGAGGCCAAAGGGCTTGTAATGTGCTGTAATGTTCTATGTTCTAATGTTTTTGGGAGCTGGAAGTGTACAAGTTGCAACCTGCAATATGTCTGGATGTCTTTGGTGCTGGAAGTGCAGAATTTGTAACCAGCAATATGTATAGATGAATCTCAGTTAGATTAAACAATTGCAAAACTGTCAAGCTTAAATGTTTATTTGTTCATGGCATGTACGAGCAGTGTTAGAATTTATTACATTCTTAATTGTCTTGCAAATGTGGTGGTGAGATGCCTTGTGTTGCAGTTTATCTGGTGGAAATGTTTACAGTGTGGTGTTAGGGAGTGTTCCAGGACTTTGACCAAACAACAGTGAAGAAAAGGCAATATATTTATGAGCCAGGATCATATGTGATTTGGAGGGAAACTGGCAAATGTTGGTCTTCTCAGGCATTTGCTACTTTGGTGTCATGAAATTGTGTAGAGTACTTGTGAAGTGGAAGGCAAGAAGCTAGAATTTGTTTGTAAAAAGGATAGGATGTGTGTGTGGTTCCTTTAAGAGGTGATGTATTTTTCAAAGCTTGGAGATTTTAAAATAAGTCTGTAAGCTGTTGTAGACGTGCACACAATTTTAAATTGGAAATGTGTAACAATTGGCTGTGTGATTGGAAAATCTTAGGCTTGTTTTGATGTTAAAGCAAACAGCTTGAGTATTAGCCAATTAATTTTAACCAGGTCCCAGATACCAAAACCCAATTAAATTTATATCTGATGGTTTTCACTATCTTGCACCAATTTGATTTGTAAGAGAATTGTTCTATCATCATTGATATTAAGAAGGGGGCAATTACACAGGAGAGAGCACGCCCACCATCTGAGAAAAACATCTTGCTCTCACAGAAATCTCCATGCTCTTTTATTTGGAAAAAAAAAGCTCCATCTATTCATAAAGATACACAGCACTCTTAGAAAATATTCCTGACACCAAACTTCATTGGAGAGAGGTGTTCAGTAAGAAGAAATTATCTAAGTAACAAGAAATATTAGGATCAGCAGAAGAAAGGCTGGACAGACAGAGGGAAAGGCAGAGCATTCCAGAAGACACATTATGTGTGAAGTTTGAGAGACTCAGTTTTAATTTATTACTTGGATTTATATGTGGGACTTGAATTTATTGATGCAGTATATAGGCTAGTAGAATTTAGTTCCGTTAGGAAATAGTTAGTAATTAGAGGGCAATTGTGTGATTTGCTGGTAATTTTGTTAATTTGTTCACTGTTAGAGTTGAATAAATATATTATTTATTGCTTATGAAGTCAGTATCAGGGATTCTTTTTATTTAACCACTCTTTTAACAGATTATGAGGGGCAAGGTGAGCTTCTCTGAGTGTTTCAGGTTTAATTATTAGAAGAGAATCTCTACTGCTGTCATATCAGATTGGGGCTTGTGTTTGGCTTAATTATCAGAGGGATTTGACCTTTTGTCACACCAGTTCGATTAGGTGGTAGAATTTGTTGCTTTGAAAGGTGCTGTTGGATGAGTTATGAATTGTTCCAGTGTATGTTTTAGATAATAGTGTTGCCGTACTGTGTCAGGAGCAGAATCGGTTCTCACATGGCCTTGGCTGGTGTTGAGCATTTTGAGTGTTGAATGAAGGGCATTTGTCTTGGCATGAAATGTACTCCATGCAACTTGAGACTTGAAGTGGACTGGCTTTGGGTGAGTTTTCTATCATAGAATTCTGTGCCTCTAACCCACTCTTGTACCTGCAATAATTATAGGCTGTATTTGCTGACACTGAGGAGCATGTGTAGTAACCTCCAGCGTGGTGATTTTAGCTCATGAATGGTTTCTTTGGAGATCAGGCTGTGGCTGGAGTTGGGGGGTGGGTTGGGAATGGGAATGGGAGGAGGGGTCTTGGAGATCGGGAGGGAGGAGAAAGGGAGAAGCCTCTTAAATTTCCCCCCGTCCATGGCCAAGTTTTGTCTCCCCCCTCCTCTCCAAACCCCCCCTTTCCCCCCCCCCCCCAGTCTCTTATGATCTGCTATTCTCTGAGGGGTCTTTTCTGCCACTGAACCCTATTTCCGTGTTGTGGCTATTCGGTGCACATGCGGTGTACATTTTGGGCATGACACAACAATGCGTGCATGCATGGTTCCAAGTGAGCAAGCAGGCTCAGTTGTCTCTCAGTTTTGGTGTGAGCACCTACTGTCATATTTATGTGGCAGATCCAGTTGTTAATGGTGTAATGTTGAATATCAAGATGGTTGGATTCTCTCCTGTTTGGGATTGTTATTGCCTGAAACTTGAATGACATGAATGTTACTTCTTATCAGCCCAACTGCATCTTGCTGCACTTAAGCTGTTTCTGTATCTGAGGAATTGCAAATGGTGTTGAATAATGTGGAAATGATCAGTCAACAGCACACTTTTGAGTTCATGATTGAGGGCAAGTACTGTAGTTGATAAAGCAGCTGAGGATGATTTAGTTTAGAATAGTCTCCTGAGTGAGTGACTTCACTCAGACTACAGTGCACCATAACTGTAAGTCTGGAAGTTTGGGTTCAAGTCCTATCTGCTTCAGAAGTGGGCGGGCTTAACTCTGAACAAGTTGATTAGAAAATATCTATCCTGAATGAGTGAGGGCTGTTGTATTGCACTGGTGGTGTTCCTACCTCTGAACCAGGAGACCAAGATTCAAATCCTACCTACTAAAGAGGTGTGTCATAATATCTCTGAACAGATTGATTAGAAGAAAACAATGTCTTGAGTGAGTTAGGGCTCTCGTAGTACAGTGGTAATCTCTGAGCCAGAGAACCTGGATTCCGGATTCCATGTCCACCTGCTCCAGAAGTGTGATGTAATACATCTGAATAGGTTGATTAGAATAACTAGTCTGAGGGAGTTAGAGGGCTCTTGTGGCACAGTGGTCTGTCTCCACCTCTGAACTAGCAGGTCCTGAAATAGGAGGCTCAGATTCATGTCCAACCTGTTAAAGTACAGATTTGAGATGGCCCAGAGAATTCCTTGTGGACTCAGACCTGTAAAACCTCTCTCTAGGTTCATCCTGGAGATCGTACTCTTTGGAATAAAAACCTCTTACAGACAGTTTAGTTTAATTTTAATCATCCCCGTTATTCACCAATAGCATCACTGTTACAACATAACACTGATACCTATAAGCTAAACTAACTAGGTTTTAATAACCTAGGAGAGTAGGGTACCAGCTCTTCAAGTGCCCCAGCAGGCTACTCCGATATACTGATACAAAGTGACTTCCTTTATACAAAGGTTGACAAAAACCTTGCATGTTCATAATTAGATAACAGTGAAAGACAATAATTCGTAAGGAAGAAAAGTTAATTGACAGGTCTGTGTATGCTTGACTAATTATTCCTACAGGCCCTAAGTCATTCATCAAGTTGGAAAAACATACCCAGCCAAGTTAGGCTCTGCTAGCGAGATAAACTCCTCTCAGAAGGAGGTACCAGTCTGAGCTATTTGGAGAGTTCATAAGGTAACCTTGCACAGCTCACATGTCAGATACAATTGTTTTAGCAAGGAGGGCAAACTTTTGATTATCAAATGGCTTCCTGACACATTGTGCCAGAATCTCTTCAGTGTTAGGCTTCGAATAATTTCTAAGCTAGGAGCAGACTCGCTTTTCAAACACTGAATCATTCTGTACCTGAGGCTAAGATGTTGCCGTAAGGTTGCATTTAAACTGATTCATTAATCTTTGAATTAAACATGCTTTCTTCTCAGAGTTGTGGTTCAAATCCAAATAAGACATAACATCTGATTAGTTAGAATTGACAGTGGGGCAGTCTGTAGAGTGGTCTGCAAGAACAGCAAGTAAGTTAAAGCTGCATCAATATTACCTTTTACAGAGTTGGTATTTAATAACCAGTAATGGCTACTCAATATCACATATGCAATTAAATTCAATGCATAGCAGATAAGCACTACGAGTTAATTTCCTACTGGCTCCAACAGCCTTAGCACTAAAATGGTCTCTCTCCCTCTCTCTCTCTCTCTCTCGTGTCCTTTTGAACTCTCAAGTCAGGGTCTTGTAACAGCAAAGATGTTTTTCTCTCTGTCTGTCCTGCTTGCAAGGGGTAATAAGAATCCATTATAATTGACAGGATCTGACCGTTAATTACAAGGCTTTTGATAGTTCCGAGTTATGTTTCAGGGTCAGAATCAAACACTGTCTTAATTTCGCAAGGGAACGGCTGTGAATGTTATCACTTGGTGTCCTGTTCACACAGATTCACTGATGCTAAGGCAAATGTTCTTAATTGCCTCACAGCATCCTGTTATCACTTGGTGAGCACAGGTGTCCCTACCTTCTTCATCCCTTGAGTTCCCCCCCCCTTTTTCTGAGCCTCCGTGCCTATCTATTTTCTAGTGCAGTAAATGTGTTCTATAATTTAGCATTACATTTTAGTCTAAATGTTTAAAGACAAGTTTTAAGGCCATAGATTTTCTCAAACCTGCTTTGGATTGTGTGATAACCTTTCCTAATGTGATTTTAAAAATTTCAATGCTGAAGAAGTTTAGGGTTTTTGTGCAGTGATACTGTCCCTACCCCTGGGCCATGGTGGCTTTGAGTGCTGTCTGCTGTAGAGAAGTATTATAACATGTCTGAGCAGGTTGATTCAAAAACATCTTTTTGAGGGTGTCCTTAAGTAGTCTCGTAGAGGTGAGATGATTTGTCCTCAGTAACCACCATCCTATTTGTTTGTGTCAGGTATGACATCAATCACATAAGTGGATTCAACACCAAAATCAGAACAATCGTGATTATGCTGAATGTGGATAAAGCTTAAGAGGCTGTGTGTCCTACTCTATAATATCCTCCTTAATGGTACAAAATTACAATGAATAAGTACTAAACATCTAAATAGTTCCTTGTACATAGCCCTATATTGCATTAAAAGTTGCTGATGCATTTTTGCACTTCAGTCACTGGCAATGAGTTGACATGATCAGAGCCTGTTTCTCAGGATGAATTCAAATATTTAACAGCCTTTAGTATGCATCAAACTGAATGGATTTTGAATGGTGAGAAAAGATTGAATTAGGGAGGGTAATACACAAGAATGACAAAATCAAAGTTTCTTTCAAATTAAAAGTACATTAAGAACTGTTGTAGATTCGTGGATTAAGAAATGGATCATGTAGTTCCTTATCAGAAAGGAAGAATACAGAACAAAGTTTGGTGTAAAATGCATTTTTTATTTCTACACAATCAAATTTTGTAAGTGTAGCTGGAATAATATGTAATGTTCAGTTAGGCTGCTCTGGCATTAAAATATCCTAAATGTTATGGAAGAATTCTACATAAACGTTCTACACAACAGACTTGTCTTTTTGAATTTTACAAGTCGTCAATGGGAGCATGTTGAATTTTTCCTGAAATAATATGATCAATAGAATGCACACTGTATACTTGTGTGGCAGGGCGAGCATATCTCCACATATCACTTTTGATTCAAGCTGCCTTACAATTATATTACAGCTGAGACAAGACCATTAGGATATTCTGTGGAGCATGTTTAAGCTGACAGAATTCACCTGTTAAAACATTTCAATTTTCTTTCTACTAATCAAATGAATAAAATTTAATGATATCCCAGTGTAGTTGTTTCAAATTGCTGTCCAAATTATTTAAAGGGATTTTAGTAAGTTTGACTATAAATCAGTATTTATTTTATGTGCCTGGAATGTAATATTGTACATGAGATGACAGCATGATGGGTGTGTTGCTGGACTAGTAATCCAGAGCCCCAGTCAAATGATCTGAAAACATAAGAAATAGGAGTAGACCATCTGGCCCTTTGAGCCCACTCTGCCATTCTATAAGATCACGGATGATCTTTTTGTGGCCTCAGTTCCACGTAGCCGCCCTCTCCCCATAGCTCTTAATTCCTTTATCTATCTTTGCTTTAAAAACATTCAATGAGGAAGCCTCAACTACTTCACTGGGCATTAAATTCCACAGATTCACAATCCTCTGGGTGAAGAAGTTCTTTAATTCATTTCTTAATTTTGAGGCTATGCCCTCTTGTCCTGGTTTCACCTGCCAGTGGAAACAACCCCTCTACTTTTATCTATTCCCTGTTTAATTTTATATGTTTTTATAAAATCCTCCCTCATCTAAATTCAAATGAATATAATCCCAATCTACTTCATCTGTCCTAATAAGCCAACCCCTTCAACTCAGTAATTAACCTAGTGAACCTCCACTGCACTCCCTCTAGTGCCAATATATTCTTTTTCAAGTAAGGAGATCAAAACTTCATGCAGTACTCCAGTTGTGGCCTCACCAGCATCTTGTATGGCTGCAACATAACCTCCCTGTTTTTAAACTCAATCCTTTTAGCAATGAAGAACAAAATTCCATTTACCTTCTTAATTACCTGTTGCACCTACAGACCAATCTTCTGTGATTCATGCACACGGACACCTGGGTCCCTCTGCACAGTAGCATGCTGCAATTTTTTACCATTCAAGTAATAGTCCTTTTTACTGTTATTCCTATTAAAATGGATGACTTCACATTTATTAACGTTGTATTCTGCCAGACCTTTGCTCACTCACTTAAACTATCTATGTCCCTCTGCAAATTTTCACAGTCCTCTGCATACTTTGCGCCACCACTCCTCTTAATGTCATCAGCTAACTTTGACGCACTACACGTGGTCCCCCGCTCCAAATCATCCATGTAAGTTGTGAATAATTGTGGTCCCAATACTGATCCCTGAGGCACACCACTAGTTACTGATTGCCAACAAGAAAGGCACTTGTTTATTCCCACTGTTTGCTTCCTCTATTCATGCAAATACACTACCTGTAATGCCATGCATCTTATCTTCAGCAGCAGCCTTTTGTGCAGCTCCTTGTTAAATGCCTTTTGGAAATCTAGATACACCACATCTACTGGGTCCCCGTTTCCACTATAATGTCTTTATAGAATTTCACCTGCCTTTCATGAAACCATGCTGCGTTTGCCCAACGGGACAATTTTTATCTAGATGTCTTGCTAATTCTTCCTTGATTATAGATTCAAGCATCTTCCCCACCACAAAGGTTAAGCCAACCATCTATAATTCCACATTCTCTATTTAAACATTTGCTGTTTTCCAAACTGTTGGGACTACCTCAGAGTCCAGTGAATTTTGGAAAATTACCGCAAGTGCATTTGCTATTCCTCCTGCCATCTCATTTAGTACCCTGGGATGTATTGCATCAAGGCTAGGAGACTTAGAGTCATAGTCATAGAGATGTACAGCATGGAAACAGACCCTTCGGTCCCACCTGCTCCATGAGCTTGCTCAGTACTACCAGTTTCATGATAATGGTTGTTTCCAGGTCCTCAGCTACCTTTACCTCTTTATCAATTACTGGCAGGTTATTCACAGCCATCCACCTTGAAGGCCGACATAAAATGCGTGTTCAATGCCTCGGCCATTTCCTCTTATCCCATTACTAAATTCCCCTTCTCATCCTACCTCTCTTTTGTTTTATATATTTATAGAAGCACTTGCTTACCTGTCTTTATATTCTGAGCTAGTTTACTCTCATAATCTAACTTTCTTTATAGCTTTTGCTGTTGGCCTTTAAAGTTTTCCCAACTTTCTAGTTTCCCACTTGTCTTTGCCATTTTGTATACCTTCGCTTTAATTTGGTAGCCTGTCTTATTTCCTTGGACACTCATTTCAGATTACCCCTTTCGTACAGTCATTCCTTTTCACTAATATATACTTTTGCTAAGTATTTGGAAGAATTGCTTTGAAAATCTTCCACTGTTGGTCAGTTGTCCCACCATAAAGTCTTTGCTTCGAGTCTGACTTAGCCAACTCCTCCATCATCCTATTGTAGTCTCCTTTGTTTAAGCTCAGGGCCCTAGTATTGGATTTTATCTTTGCTCCTTCCATCTGTATTCTAAATTCAGCCATACTGTCATTGCGCTTTCCAAGAGGATCCAAAACTATGGGATCATTAATTATTCCTGTCTCATTACACAGGACCAGATCTCTGATAGCTTGTTCCCTTGTCAGTTCCATGACGTACTGTTCAAGGAAACTATCATGAATACATTCAGTGAACTTATCCTCAAGGCTATCCTGTCTGACATGCAAATTAAAATCCCCCATGATAATTGCGGTACTATTTTTACAGGGATAAGTTATTTCTTTGTTTATTGCCCACACCAGTGCGATATTATTATTTGGTGGCCAATAGACTGTGCCTGTCATTGATTTTTTCTTCTTAGAATTTCTCATATCCATGCAAGTGGATTCAACATGGATTCAAATCCCACCAGTGCAACTGGTGGAATTTAAATTTACAAGTCTGGATTATAAAGCTTATCTTTGCGACTATGACAAACGTCATGAATTGTCGTATAAACAAACTTGGTTTATTAATGCCCTTGGGAAAGAAATTTGCCATCTTTACCTGTTCTGGCTTGTATGACTCCAGATCCACAGCAATATGCTTTATTCCTAAGTGCTGTCTGATGTAGTTGAGTAAGCCAGTTTGTTCAAAGACAAATGGGGTTGGGTATCAAGTATTGGCCTTAGCTGAAATGCCCATGTTCCATTAAAGAAATTCTTAAAAAATTAATACTGAAAGATATAAGCTTAAATTAATACTGAAAGACGTAAGTTTTGAGTATTTTGATAAACTTCTGACGTTGCAAGGAATGACAGTTTTAAAAAAAAAATTAAAGGTTCTTTATCTGAATGTGTGGAAACATTCACAATAAGTTAGACAATACAGCAAGAGATTGTGGATTAGATTTTAAACATTTTAGAGACATGAACACATGTTTATGTTGGGAAATTAATATTTCAGGGTGCTTTATTTCAAGAAAGTAGATAAAATGGCAAAGGAGGAAAAGGAGGCTGACAATAAGAGATGACATCATGAGGTTAGTGAGGATGAATCTTGCCTAAGAAGGTTATGTAGTAGAGTTAGGGAAAATGCTGGTGGGAATAGTTTATAGACTAGCCCTATGTAACAAAGGCAGTGTAAAACTTGTGGGAAACTTGAATGTTTTATAAACTTGACCAATCAAACTGGAAAGGATGGTCCAGAAGATGGGTGTGTGACAGTCTCCTGAAACAATTCATTTAATGATCTGAAGCTGAGAGATTGAAGTGACCTTTAATTTTAATGTTTTTATTTACTGCGTAAACTCATTTCGTACTGATCTGTTCAGCCAACAAACTGATATGGGTTAGTTTTCATTTCAGTCGTTAATTTGAAAGACCATGCAATAATATGCCATGTGTGGGATTCATGGTGTGGGGCAATTTTATTATGGGGGATAGAGAACAACTGGTAAACAGAATTGAGATAAATGAAACATAAGTGAGCCATTCAGTTAATCTAGCCTGCCCCACCATTCAATAAAATCATGGCTGATGGGACATTTTGCGTTTTACTCACCCCATCCCCATAACCCAGTACACCTCTATTAATCGATTTCATACTCAAAGACTGTAGACTCCTGTACCACAGAAGGCTGTGAAAACAAAAGTGCCTTCTGAGTAAAATAATTTTTTCTCCTCTTGGACCTAGGTAGCATCTGTTTTATTTTGAAATTGCTCCCCCCATCCCAGTTTTAGGTTGTGCAACGAGGAGAAACATCTCACTTGCGTCTACCCCATCTATCCCTTTAAGTAGGTTTTAATGAGATCAGACCTCATTCTTCAAACTTCTAGAGCATATAGGTCCTGTTTGTCTAATCTCTTTTCAGAGGAGAGAGACCATAAGACCACAAACTATAAGAGCAGAATTAGGCCATTTGGTCCCCCTAGTCTGCTTCACCATTTGATCATGGCTCATATGTATCTCAACACTAATCTCCTGCCTTCTCCCTGTAACCCTTGATTCCTTTACTAATCGTGACCCTATTTATCTATACCAATCATGAACCTATCCTTAATGCGCTAGATGAATTGGCTCCACACCCTTCTGCATCCATTCCAAGTACAGAGCTGGTGAACCATCAGTACTCTCTATGGCAATCCTGAGATAAGGAGATGGAGACTGCACACACTATTCCAGGTATGGTCTCATCAAGCGTTTACTCAATTGAAGCTAGACTTCACTCCTCCCATACTCTAATCCTCTTGGACTTAAAAGCTAGCATTCCATTAGTCTTCCTCATATCTTTCTGCACCTGCTTATTAGCCTTCGGTGATTTATCGACAAGGATACCTGGGTCCCTTTGCACATCTGCAGTTTTCAACCTTTTACCATTAAATAAGTATTGTGCACATCTGTTTATTCTAACAAAGTGGATAACCACCTATTTTTACACATCATATTTCATCTGCCATATTCTTTTCACTAACCCTTTCCAAATCCTGCTACAACCACTTTACGTTTTCCACACGCCATGTGTTCCCACTTAGCTTTGTATCATCTGCAAATTTAGAAATAATACATTTGATCCTACCTCAATCATTTATATATTTTGAACATCTGAAACCCAAGCACAGATCCTTGCAGTGCTCCACTCGTCACAGTCTATCAACATCAGAATAACATTTATTCCTGCTGTGTTTTCTGTTAGCCAATCATTGATTCATGCCAGTACATAACCCATGTGCTCTAATCTTTCTAAACTGTCTCCTGTAAGCGGCTTTATCAAAGTCTTAATATCCAAGTATACTATATTCATCATTTCTCCTTTATCCATTTTGTTAGTGACAACTTCAAAAAATTCGGAAGTTTGTTAAACATGATTTCCCATTAGTAAACCCATGCTGACTATGCCCAATCAGATCATTGCCAACCAAATATCTGCTTATCCCATTCTTTATAATAGTTTGTAGCATTTATCCTACGACTGATTTAGGGCTGATAGGCTTGTAGTTTGTCATTTTCTAACTTACTTCCTTAAATAGTGGGGGATGACTTTTGCTATTTTCCAATTTATAGGAATCATTTTGAAGTCTAGAATTTTGGATGACAATCACCATTGCATCAAATATCTCTAACTACATCCTTCAGTGCTCTGGGATGAAGACTATCAGAATTTTGTGAATTTATTAGCTTTCAGCCCATTAATTTCTCAAGTACATCATCTCACGAATCCTAGTTTCCAAGAATTCCTCGCTCTCCTTAACCACTTGGATATCTACTTCCAGGAGAGTTCTTGCATCTTCCTCTGTGAAAACTGATGCAAACTAATCATTTAGCTTGTCTGCCATTTCTCTGTTCCCCATTGTAAATATTCCTGACTCAGCCTCTAATGGACCCACACTTGTTTTGCCAGATGTTGCCTTTTCACATGCCTATCAAAGCCTTTGGAGTACCTTGCTAAATTGCATTCATTTTTCGTTCCCCCATCCTTTTCAGTTTCTCAGCTGCTTCTTTGTTGTATTCTACAAACCTCCCAGTCCTCTCCAATTGTTGCTGTTTCTGGCAACTGTACAGGCCTTTTCTTTTAATATTATGCAAAAACCAGGAACTTACTTTGTTAGCCATAGTTGATTGACCGCTTTTGAATTTTCACATCTTGAAGGAGTGTATAGTTGCTGTATACCAGTGGCATGGAACTTCCTAGATAGACAATCATACTTATTACCAGTGATTGCTGACAGCAACAATAGTTGCTGTATGTCATTACAATAGCACTTCAAAGACTATCCGTTGCTTATGTGCAGTTCTTTAAAATATATTTTCCAATTTACCTCAGCTATTTTGTACCTCGTGCCTTCATAATTTCTCTTATTCAAACTTAACATCCTTGCTTCAAAATGGGACTACCTTACCTTCTGGTCACTAAAGATTCTTTTATAACAAGTTTCCCAATTAGCCTTTTTTCATTACATATGACGAAATCTGAAATAACACGTCCTTGAGTTGCTCCTCAAATGTACTCTTATGGAAAACCACCTCTAACACACTCCATAATTTCTTCCCTCGCAACTTTAATGCTCAATTGGTTTACCTGGTTTGTACAAAAATTGAAGTCACTGATGATAATTGTGTTACCCATGCCACATTCTCCCTTCATATAACTAATACCATGCTCTACACTACCAAACCTGTTTGGTGGAGAAGTGAGGACTGCAGATGCTGAAGATCAGAGTCGAGAGTGTGTTGTTGGAAAAGCACAGCACGTCAGGCAGCATCTGAGGAGCAGAAGAATCGACATTTCAGGCATAAGCCCTTCATCAGGAAATCACCTCCCCAATGCTAGTTTCCTAGAACTCCTCATTCTGTTTGTTCCTTTTAAATAATTCCAGCCAAGGTCTGCTGCCCGTTGGTGTTTCTTAGCTCCACCCAAACAAATTTCATATTGTTCTTCCAATCTAAGATCCTCCCTTACTAATGTAATGACCCCAACCCTGTTATCAGCGCATTTCCTCCTTTTCCTCACTGTCTATCTTCCTAAATGCTGAATATTCAGTTCCTAGCCATTATCACCATGCAGCCATTTTGATGTAATGGTAATTAGATCGTACTATTGTATTTTCATTTGTGCTTGTAGTTTATTTTCCTTGTGGTTGCTGCATGCATTCAGGTAAAGTGCCTTTAACTATGTCTTTCTGATATCTTTTTGACTTTCTGTTGCTAATTTTATTTCCTTCCAATTTGGGTTACTCCTGAGCTTCCCTTCAGGCTGACAAGCCAGTTTAAGCTCACTCTAACAGCACTAGCAAATATCCCACTGAGGATATCCATCCCAGTCCCATTAAGATGTAACCTATCCAGTTTTTATAGGTCCTACCTGATAATAAGTAGGTAGGAAAGCAAGTTGTGAGAATGTTAGAGTTTGTTAAAGGGTGTAGATAGGTTCAGTGAATGGCAAAGATTGGCAGACAGCACAAAATATGGCAAGAGGAGAGGAAAACAAATGAAATGCAGAATGTTATTTACAATCCCTACAATGTGGAAATAGGCTCTTCAGCCCAACAAGTCTACACTGACCCTCCAAGGAGTATCTCATCCAAACCCATTCCCCTACATTTTACCCCCCCCTGACTAATGCACCTAATCTACACATCCATGAATACTACAGGCAATTTAGCATAGCCAATTCACCTAACCTGCACATCTTTCTCGATTGTGGGAGGAAACTGGAGCACCCAGAGGAAACCCATGCAGACACGGGGCGAATGTACAAACTCCACACAGATAGTCGCCCGAGTCTGGAATTGAACCCGGATCCTTGGTTCTGTGAAGCAGCAGTGCTAACCACTGAGCCACAATGCCCATTTAATGGCGAAAGACTGCAGAATACTTCATGCATGAATCACAAAATGTTAGCTTACAGATACTTTGAATGCAAATTGTGTTGTTTTTTTTATTGCAAGATCAGTGAAGTATAAAAGTATGTAAAATATGCTACAACTACAGGCCATTAGTGAGATCACATCAAGGGTGCTGTGTATGGTTTGGTCTGTTTGAGGGGGAATATAATTGCATTGGAAGGAGTTCAGAGTAGGTTCGCTAGGCTGACTCCTGGGATGAAGAGAATCTGAGGAAAGGTTGAGGCTATGCTCACTGGAGTTGAGAAGAATGAGAGGTGATCTGAGTGAAACACAAAATTCTGAAGAGGTTTGTGCTGACTAAATGCTTTCAATCATAGGAGAATCTAGAACGGGGACCATGTTTAAAAATAAATGAGGTTTTACACTACTTTACCATAGAGCACTGGAGCTGGGCCACTGGAATGTATTCAGTGCTGACTGGGTGTATTTTTGATGATCAAGAAAGTTGAGGGTTACCGAGAGGCAGGCAGAAAAATGGAGTGAAACCCACACTTGGACCTACTAGCATCTTTATTGGTAGAACAGTCTTCTCTTGTTCTTATTTCGTATGCTTTTATTTATTGTCGGTAATGTGAAAAGGGCATTGTAACATGTGCTGCACAGTCAAGCATATATAATTTGAAATTGTACAGCTTGTTTTCAACTCCAAAACTGATTTTGTTAAGTGGTATTATAGGGATTTTGATGGCTATTTTGGGCATGATGCAGGCACCTTAGAAAGCTAAAAGGGTCAATCCTTGCATTTTGTAATTCTAGACATACAAATAACATATCAGCATTCTGAAGATGAGTTACTGCACTCAGTGTTAACTCTGCTTGCTTTCCACAGATGCTATCAGACCTGCTGAGTTTCTTCAGCAATTCAGTTTTATTTGATTTCCACCATGCCCATTTCTTTTGTTTATTTTAGAAATAATGTATCTTGATATATCTGATGTTCTCAAGACCTACACTGGAACAAAATTATGGCAGCTGGTGGAATTTAAATTGAATTAATAATTTTAGAAATTGAAAGTCAGTTTTCAAGATCAGTAGTTACTATCATCAATGGTTGTAAAACTCATCTGTCCTTTTCGGGAAGGAAATCTGCTATCCTTACTAATCTGGCCTACATGTAATTCCAGGTCCATAGTAAAATGGTTGACTACTTAACTGCCATAAGCTAGTAGACCACTTGACTCAATATGTGGTTGGGCATTGGCAACAAATACTAACCTTACCGGTGATGCATGTTATAAAAGAATAAAGGAAAATAAACTGCAGACAAAAGTACCGATTGCTCAGTAGTTAGGGAAAGGTTAAGAACCTGAAAACAATTTATGGTATATTCTTCACCATGTTGCAGAGGAAAAGACTGTAATGTCAAAATTGGGACTTATTTGTAAAATCAATGAAAATCAGCAATTTATTGTTTCTAATAGATGGGTCTGCAGATGAATGACACCTTGATAAATTATCCCACTTGACTCGATTGTTTACCTTCATTGGTTACAATTGCTATAATTGGTTTTATCAGTGAAATTTAGTATCCCTAAGATGAGTGCTTGGTTTAGGAGAAAGATCTCAGGTTATTTAAAGCAGTTATCAGAATTTATGAAACTCCTCTCAAGACCTACTGTATGGAGTGAAAGCTGATCAGTTTATCAAGATTTGTTCATTACAATCTTAATTAAGTTGCAATTTGTATCACAATATTGGTTAAATAGCTTAAGCCTATGAGCACAGAAAGGAATATATAGTCTAGCCACATAAAAAGAGCATTGTTGGACACTGAATGTAATTCTGATTTGGAAGGAAAGCTCAACTAATACTCTAATAGACATGGTTATAGGCTCTGATTGATTAGATTAGATTAGATTACTTCCAGTATGGAAACAGGCCCTTCGGCCCAACAAGTCCACACCGACCCTCCGAAGAGCAACTTATCCAGACCCATTCCCCTACATTTACCCCTTCACCTGACACTTTGGGCAATTTAGCATGGCCAATTCATCTAACCTGCACATCTTTGGACTGTGGGAGGAAACCGGAGCACCCCCACACAGACACGGGGAGAATGTGCAAACACCACACAGACCGTTGCCTAAGGTGGGAATTGAACCCAGGTCTCTGGCGCTATGAGGCAGCAGTGTTAACCATTGTGCCACCGTGCTGCCATAGATGTAGCAGGTGATTAGCTCACATTACTTTATTATCCTCAGTATTAAAACTAATCATAGTTTTGTATTAAAGACTGAGTTTAATAAGGTTGTATTCATGCATTTCCTTGTCTGACTTAGCATTAACCCTGGCAAATATGATTTAACTATACCACTCCTATACTTCTGAAACTGATTTGAACTGATTTAAAACACTTAAAAGGCAAACCAACCTGGGTGTCATATAAAATTATGTCGATATAATTGGTAATGCCATCATCTATGTTTGTATGTAAGGGATGTTGTTCAAGGTGGAAGTGCTGCAGAGCAATTAGCTGGATATTTTGTGACAGAATGTGTGTTATGTTGAAGATCTCTTGTACAGTCAGTTCTGCTGTAACACGATCGGTGAATAGGGGAACGCTGCTTCTAAAACGTGGAATGTATAATTTGTGTTGGCTATAACGCGATATATCGCCAGAATTTTGTTATTTTTATAGCACATTTTTTATATGTCATAGGGTCGCACAGAAACACAACTAGTATTATAGAAGAACTGGCTGTATATGGTGCAGGATTTATCAATGAAATATCTTATTTTTTGTTTTAATATCAGGGGTAAAGTTAAGAGCCAATTCTACTATCAATATGACAACAAATTGGTCCTTTTTGGTCTTTTTTGGTAAGTACTCATGAAAACAAGATTTTACTGCCTTGCATGAACCACTTCAATATGATGTTTCTTAATTTGGACAATTGAAAGAACGCTGTCTCATTTTTAATGTAATGCACTGTTCATTAAAAGTGAATTTTAAAGCTGGGAAATAAGGAGACTAGTGAGTTTTGAGAAGATTTGTAGCTCAGGTTGAGGTTCTGCATGTAGGTTTGTTTGCTGAGCTGGAAGGTTCATTTTCAGATGTTTCGTCACCATAACAGGTAACCTCATCTGTGAGCGTCCGGATGAAGCACTGGTGGTATGGCCTGCTTTTTATTTGTGTTTAGGTTTCTTTGCATTGGTGATGTCATTTCCTGTTCTTTCTCTCAGGGGATGGTAAATAGGATCCAAGTCAATGTGTTTGTTGATTGAGTTCCGGTTGGAATGCCATGCTTCTAGGAATTCTCGCATGTGTTTCTGTTTGGCTTGTCCTAGGATGAATGTGTTGTCCCAGTCGAAGTGGTGTCCTTCCTCATCTGTATGTAAAGATACTAGTCAGAGTGGGTCATGTCTTTTTGTGGCTAGTTGATATTCATGTATCCAGGTGGCTAGTTTTCTGCCTATTTGTCCAATGTAATGTTTGTTACAGTTCTTGCAAGGTGTTTTGTAAATGATATAGTTTTGTTTGTTGTCTATATAGGGTCTTTTAAGTTCATTAGCTGCTGCTTTAGTGTATTGGTGGATTTGTGGGCTACCATGATGCCAAGGGATCTGAATAATCTGGCAGTCATTTCCAAGATGTTTTTGATGTAGGGGAGAGTGGCTAGGATTGCTGGACGTGTTTTGTCTGCTTGTTGCTGAGAAATTGGCGGACTGTGTTCAATAAAGGAGACTGTCAAAGATG
Organism: Chiloscyllium plagiosum; assembly: GCF_004010195.1. NCBI lineage: Eukaryota > Metazoa > Chordata > Chondrichthyes > Orectolobiformes > Hemiscylliidae > Chiloscyllium > Chiloscyllium plagiosum. The sequence goes on along the minus strand of NC_057720.1, from coordinate 84,062,276 downwards.
GGCATCGTGTTTTAAGCTCAAGAATGTCCAGACGTTTAGTGTAGAAAAACATGCCAATATGCTTAGAAATCTTCCATTTGTTGTAGATAATGTCGTCCTTGGGTGCAATAGCGCAGGTGATTCCTAGTAATACTCTGTTTAGGTCCAGAAGTAGTTCCACACTAGCCATTAAGTAGTTATGCAGTAATGAGAGCTCTTGTGGTGTAATGGTACTGACCTTAACCTATGAGCCAGAAACTGAGTTCAAATCCCACATGTTCCAGAGATGTATCATAATATCTCTGAACAGATTGATAATTTACAGTAAGTATTAAGGCTGTTATGGTGCAGTGTTAGACCCATGTTTAAGTCCCATCTGCACCAGAGATGTGTAATAATGTCTTTAAGCAGGTTGATTATAAAAACAGTCTGTATTTATTCAGGAGTGTAACACTAAACTAGAGCAAAAGAGTGCCCTTTATTACCCGTACTATATGTTATTGAGTGCAGATAACTACATCTTTCGCAAGGTGGATTTAAGCACTTAATGGAATCAGATCAGAGTAAATCCATTTAGTGAAACTTTTTTTGCAGTTAGCTAGTCCATGAACAGTGTTAAAATTGACCGTGAATTTTGCTTGACTCAGCTGATATGGAACCATGCCTGAGGAAAATACATTTACCACCTTATTCATATTGGTGGGGTCGTTCAACTATTCTCGGTTGGTTTACTGATGAGATGAATTCTGGGTTAAATATGATTCTCCCTTTTTTAGGGCTGAGTTTTTTTTTACCAAATGGAATCGATTTATTAATTGAGTATCTCTGTGCCTTTCCTGGAGATTTCCCTTTGACTCTTTACCCTGATCAGTGATCTGTCATTAGACCTTCATGTGTAATAGTGAAAGGGCATATCATCTGTTAATGTGTCCTTATTTTACTGTCTTGTATTTCCCTCTTGAATTGCATGTAGGAGCAGCCTCAATTTTAATGATCAAGGAGATTGAGGGAAAAAGAATATATTAGCTGCTTTCCTTCCTCATAGTTGCTTAAAGGATACTGATATCTTCTTCTTAAAGGATCCTAAACTGTAAGCAGTTGCTGTACCTGGATTTTCTAGCTTTTTGCCATCTCCAACAAAAAAAGGCAGAAGCCCTTTTTGGCACCTTGAGTTTTCATATGATCATTCAAATGAAGGTGTGTCAAATGACAGGCTGTTTTGAAAGAGAAATTGGATGTGGACATTGCTGGCTCAGCCTACATTTATTGTCCATCCTTCATTCCCCTTGAGAAGGTGATGGTGAGCTGCCACTGCCTTAAAGCCATGCAGTCCATGCAGTGTAGGTACATCTTGTGTTGTCAGGAAGGAAGTTCCAGTTTTTAGGTTCAGTGATTGTGAAAGAATGACTGTTATATGTCCAAGTTAAGATGGTGTGTGGATTGGAGGGGAACTTGCAGGTTGTGATGTTCCATTGGATCTACTGCCTTGTCATTTTAGGTGTTAGAGTTTTCAGTCCTGGAAAATGCTGTCTGATGAGACTGCTGTCTGATGAGACTTGTAATTGTGGAATCATTGAGTCATACAGCAAGGAATCGAAAAGTGGGGCCCTGGAAGGTCAGGCAGCATCTGAGGAACAGGAGAGTCGATGTTTCTGGCATAAGCCCTTCATCAGGAATGTTGGCAGTGAGCTGGGTGGGGGAGGGAGGAGGGGAATGCTGAGAGATAAATGGGGGGATGGGGCAGCTGGTAAGGTAGTTTGGAAAGAGATAGGTGGGGGGAGTGGTGGCGATAGGTCAGAGCGCAGGATGGAGTGGACAGGTGGGAGAATTCAAGACGGCGCTGCCGAGTTGGAGGATTGGATCTGGGATGAGGTGGGGGAGGGGAGATGAGGAAACTGGTGAAATCCATGTGGTTGGAGGGTCCCAAGGCGGAAGATGAAACGTTCTTCCTCCAGGCATCGGGTGGCTAGGATTTAGTGGAGTACGAAAACCAGGACATGCATGTCCTCGGCGGAGTGGGAGGGGGAGTTAAAGTGCTCAGCCACAGGGGGTTGCGATTGTTTGGTGTGTGTGTCCCAGAGATGTTCTGATACATTCCGCAAGTTAGCGTCTTGTCTCCCAAATGTAGAAGAGACCATGTTGAGAGCAATGGACACGGTAGATGAGGTATTTGGATGTGCAGGAAAATTTCTGCCGCATGTGGAAGGAACCTTTTAGGCCTTGGATGGTAAGGGGGGGTGGTGGCGAGAGAAGGTACTGGAAGTGGAGGGTGGGTTGGTGGGGGGCATGGACCTAACAAGGGAGTTACAGAGGAATGGTCTCTGTGGAATGCTGATAGGGGTGGGCAGGGAAATATATCTCTGATGGGGTCTGACTAGGTGGTGAAAATGGCATTGTATCTGGAGATTGGTGGAATAGAAAGTGAAGACCATGGGGGTTCTATCCTTGTTGCCATTGGAGGGGTGGGGTGAAAGGGCAGAGGTGCAGAAAGTGGAGGTGGTGTGCTGAAGGGCATTATTGACCATGTGGGAGGGGAAATTGTGGTCCTTGAAGTAGGAGGCCATCTGGGATGTTCTGGAGTAGAATTGCTCCTACCTGGGAGAAACTACGGTGGATGTGGAGGAATTGGGAGTAAGGGATAGCATTTTTACAGTGGGAAGGTGGTGGTGGAGGTTGTGGGAGGAGGTCTAGTCCAGGTAGCTGTGGGAGTCGGTGGGTGTGAAGTCGATGTCAGTGTTGAGTTAGTCGCCGGAAATGGAGAATTCCAGGAAGGGGAGGGAGGTGTCCGAGGTGGTCCATTTGAACTTGAGGTCAGAGTGGAAGGTTTTCATGAAGTTGATGAACTGTTCAACCTCCTCATGGGAGCACAAGGTGGCACCAATACAGTTATCAAAGTACTGGAGGAGCAGGTGGGAAATAGTGCCAGTGGAACTACGGAAGATGGACTGTTCCATGTATCTGACTAAGTGGCAGGCATAGCTGGGACCCATGCGGGTGCCAAAGGCTCCCCCTTTGGTTTGAGGAAGTGGGAGTATTCGAAGGGGAAGTTGTTGTGGGTGAGGACCAGTTTAGCCAATCGAATGAGTGTGTCGGTGGAGGGGTACTGGTTGGCTTGGCGGGAGAGGAAGAAACAGAGGGCTTGGAGGCTTTAGCCATAGTGAATAGACATGTACAGGGACTGGATGTCCATGGTGAAGATAAAGCATTGGGGCCCAGGGAAACAAAACTCATGGAAGAGGTGGAGGGTGTGGTTGGTGTCCTGAACATATGTGGGAAGTCCGTAGACCAAGGGGGACAGGACGGTGTCAAGGTATGAAGAGATAGGTTCATTAGGGCAGGATAGTGGGAGATGATGGGTCAACCAGGACAATGGGTTTTGTGAATTTTGGGTAAGCGAGAGTAGGTGGTGGCAAATGGCTCCAAGGATGGAATGGGGGATCCAGAAGGAGAACTGTTTCTGGAGGCATTGGATTTGCTGTAGGTAATGGTTGTCCTGGTCAGGTCCAAATTGTGATGGTCTGGATGTAGTCTTGAGTCCATGCAAGATAAATTGGTTGCGTAGGAAGATGCTGAGGAAGGAGATATGGCTGTAATAGTGGGCTTGCGTCTGACGTGGTTTAAGAGCTTCTGGGCAGAAGAGATGACCTGGCGGGTGCAGTGTGTGAGAGAGAGAGAGAGAGACTCATTGAGATCTTTGTGGAGGGAGGAGGAGAATTCCTTTGAGGTGGGCATCCTTGGAAGAGGCTTCGCAGTAAGGTTATAACGACTAGGAGAAAGTGACCACTAGTCAGGCAGCTTCCAAGGAACAGGAGAGTCAATGTTTTGGGCATAAGCTGTTCATCAGGAATGTGATGGGGGTGAGGGGGCTGAGAGATAAATAGGAGGGGTTGTGGGGCTAGAGGGAATGTAGCTGGGGAGGTGATACGGTAGATGCAGATGGAGGGGGTGATGGTGATAGGTCAGAGTGGAGCAGATAGGTGGGAAGGAAGCTGGACAGGTGGGAGAGTTCAAGAGGGGGGTGCCGAGTTGGAGGGTTGGATTTAGGATGGGGTGGCAGGAGGGGAGATGAGGAAACTGATGAAATCAATGTTGATGCTGTGTGGTTGGAGGGTCCCAATGTGGAAGATGAGGCATTCTCCATCCAGGCGTTGGGTGGCGAGACTTTGATGGTGAGAGAGGCCTAGAACTTGCACGTCCTTGGCGGAGTGGGAGGGGGAGTTGAAGTGGTCGACTGCAGGGCAATGGGGTTGTTTGGTGCGTGTGTCCCAGAGATGTTCTCTGAAATGTCTCATGAGTTAGTGCCCTGTATCCTCATACAGCAAGGAAACAGACCCTTTATCTAACCCATGCCGATCATGTTTCCCAAACTAAGCTAGTCTCACTTATCTGTGTTTGACCCATATCCCCCTCAACCTTTCGTATTCGTGGACCTATTCAAATGTCTTTTAATTATCGTAACTGTACCTGAATCTACCACTTCTTCTGGGAATTCATTCCACAGATGAACCACCCTCTGTGTGAAAACGTTGTTCGCAAGTCCCTTTTAAATTTTTCTCCTCGCACTTTAAAAATATGCCCCCTAGTTTTGAACTGCTCCACCTTAGGGAAAAGACCTTTGCTATACACCTTAGATCCAATGCCACTTGGATTTTATAAACCTCTAGAAAGTCACCCCTCAATGTCCTTATTATGACACGGGGAACCCCTATGTTAATTAAACCAAACACCTAGAAAAGCTCACCTTGCCTCATAATCTGTAAAAATATGAGTGACCGAGAACTCCCAAATTCTACTATTTAAAGAAAATAATATCAATTTATTCTTTAACTCTAAAAGCGAACTTTAAACAACTATTCACAACTCTAAGCCCCTCTTTCTCTTAATTGCTTATTACCTGCCTCCAACTCTATAACAACATGCTGTTCCAATAAGGCGCTTAATAAAATTACATTAACTTAATTTCAAAACCACACACAACGGCTGTCGTCTTCAGAGTCTTCTTCCAGCTAAAGATCTCCCTGGGTCGTCGTCTTTCTTTTTACTATGAATGTTTCATATGAAAAGGTACCTTTGACAGAGTTTCTGAATTTCTTGGATCTGTCTCGATGGCAGTTGCTCTCTCTCCAGTTTTCAAATTGCCTGCATTTTTATATCCCCAACATCGGATCGTTTCATTGGTTCAATATTGGCAAAGGAGAAAGTGAGGACTGCAGATGCTGGAGACCAGAGTTGAAAAATGTGGTGCTGGAAAAACACAGCAGACCAGGCAGCATCTGAGGAGCAGGAGAATCGACATTTCGGGCATAAGCCTTTCTTCAGGACTCAATATTGGCAAAGCAATAAATTCAGACTTGATTGGGTTTTAGTATCCTGGGGCATAATTTAAACTGGTTAACTTTGAACAGTTGTCAAAACAGCAAACTACTCTGGTATCCTTTTGACAGCCAAATATTACTTATTTTCAATTTTCCAGTACACTCTGAAACTGCCATCTAGTCATATCACAGGTGCTTGTAAGCTCTCAGTCCAGAACGACATTCATTTCCTCTTAAAGGTACAGGTACATGCTTTGAACTTCATAACAGTTCTACATTCCACTGAAAAATGTCCCAACCTATCTATCCACTCCTTGAGAAAGTGTATAAGCTATGAGCAGGTAGGGAAAGAGTTAAGTTTTGGGTTGAGTAACAAAGGCTCAGCTAGCATGACTTTGACTAGATAAGGACTTATAGTAAACAATGATGTGTTAGAGGCAAGGATAGTGGGTTAAAGAGGTGAAAAAGCATTCATTATGCAAAGTCAGTTAAACAAGATGAAAAACATTCATTATGTGAAGCCAGTTAAGGTACGAACATTCATTGTATAACACCAGATGGCTTAAACTCTACTATGGACACTCGCTGATTGTAGCAGTCACCTAATCAATATGAATGTTGCCTTATCTGGATGCTGCTCCCTGTAAGTGACTATATAATTGATTATGAATCTGCTGTTTGAGAGAAGATTGAGAACGTATGTCCCTGTATACGTGTGCAATCGTTCTCTCTCGCTCCAGGGCCCAGAATAAAGATGAAGGAAGTAAAACTATACTGTCTCTCTGAATGTTTTGCTTTGACTGAGACAGGAACGGGATGGCATCCTTTTAACTCAAAACCTCGAGTCTGGCACCATTATGGTAATTATTTTCTGAATGCTCTCCAATTTAATAATTTCATATAGCAGGTAATAGACCTCTAATCTGAAAAACAACCCTCCTCCAACGCCCTCTGTCTCATAATGTCAAACCAATTTCGTATCCAACTGGCTAGCTATCCCTGAATCCCATGTGATCTAACTTTACTAATTCTTCCACCATGTGGAACCTTGTTAAAAGGCTTTAATAAAGTCTGTGTAAACAACTTAAACTGCTGTGCTCTCATCAACCCTTTTGGTTTTGTCCTTAAAATCAAGTTTGTGCAATGCGATTTCCCATGCACAAAGCCATGCTGACTATTCATAATCAGTTCTTGCCACTCCAAATGCATATAAATTTTATCTCTTGGAATTCCCTTCAAAAACTTACCCACTGTTTTATGTACAGCCTTTCTTGAATTAAGGCACACATTAGCCACCTTCCAGACCTCTGGGTGATCTAAATATCTTTGTTCAGGGCCATCCATTTCCTCCCTAACTTCCCACACCATTCTGGCTACATTTGATCAAGTCCCGGAGATTTATTCACCTTTGTTTTTTAAGATCTTCAAAACCACCTCTTCTGTAATGTGGACTATTTTCAAGACATCAATATTTATTTCCCTGAGGTCTCTAACCTTCAAGTCTGTTTTCACTGTAAAACTGACACGAAATATTCATTTAGTATCCCATCCCCTGTGGTTCTACATGTAGAAGACCTTGTTGATTTTTGGGGAGCATATTCTCTGTCTAATTGCTATTTTGCTCTTAATGTTCTTTTAGAATCTCTTTGGATTATTCTTAACCTTATCTGCCAAGGCTATCTCTTTTCCCCTTTTTTTCCTTCCTGATTTCTCTCTTAAGAATGACCCACGCCCCCACTCTTTAAGAGATTCACCTGATCTCAATTGTCTATATCTAACATATGCCTCTATCTTCTTGACTACAGCCTCAATATCTTTATGCATCTGTTGCTCCCTACTGTTACCAGCTTTTCCCTTTTCTGTAACAGGAGCACAATGAGCTCTCATTGTTTCATTTTTGAAAGCCTGCCACTTGCTAATCGTCCCTTTACCTGCACACAGTCTACTGCAGTCAACTTTTGAAAATTCTGTCTCATGCCATTAAAGTTTGTCTTATTTCAAATAAGAAACAACTTTTATTTAAGGCCTATCCTTTTCCATAACTATTTAAAAATTAATATAATTTTGATCACTAGCCCCAAAATGCTCTCCCACTAATACTTAGTCACTTGCCCTATCTTATTTCCCCAGAGAAGGTCAAGTTTTGCTCCATCTCTAATAAGTACAGTTACCTATTACTACAGCAGTATGCCAGTGGAGGAAGGAATGAACATTTAAGGTGGTTGATGAGAGCAAATTAATGTTGTTTTGTTGTGTGCAATTGAGATTCTTGAGTATTGTTGGAACTGCAGTCATCCATAAAAGTAGAGAGTATTCTAGCACGCTCTTCCCTTGTTTAGTAGATGGCCTTTGAGAAGGTGAGCTACTTACAGCAGAATTATCAGTCTCGATGGTGGGGTGAATATTATTTACCACTGATTAGGCCAAGACTCAATGTTGTTGAGGGTTTGCTACATAAAGACACCGACTACTTACTGTCAGAAGAGTTGTGACTGGTACTAAACTTTGTGTAATCACTAGCGAACATCTCTTTTTCTGACTTTGATGGAAGAAAGATAATTGAAGAAGCACCTGGACTGAAATGTTGGTGAATTGTGTTTCAGTTCGTGAGGCATTGATACCAGTAATGAGTAGAAGGGATCTGTTCCAGTGGAATGGACTTCACTTGAGCTGTGTTTGGACCTGTGTCCTTGCACATCGAATGTCTTTAATACTCAATGAAGAGTAACGGGTGGTTTTATTGATGCACATAAGACTTTGAAGAGTCTTGACAAGGTAGATGTGGAGAGGATGTTTTATTTTATGGGAGAATCTAGAACTTGGGATCACTGTTAAGAATAAAGGGTCTCCTATTTGAACAGACATGAGATGAATATTTTTCTCAGAAGACTGTGTGCCTTTGAAACTGTCTTGCTGATGCAGTGATGTAAACATAATCTTTGAATATTTTTAAGGAAGAGTTAAATAGATTTTTGCTAAGGAAGGTGTTGAAAGCTTATCGAGGATAGATGGAAATTGAATTTCAGTTCCAATCGAAACAGTTCCGATCAATGATCTTATTGATTGGCGAATCAATTTCCAGGAGCTGAATGCTCCATTTCTGCTTTTTGCTCAAATGTTTGTTTCATTGAGGAAAGGATGGTTGTGAAACCTTCCTCTGTTAGTACTGAATTGTCCACTACGATTCACGGATGGATGGACAGAACAGGAATGCAAAGCTTTGATCTAAAATGTTGGTTATAATCTGTCTTATTTTTTGTTATTTGGCATGCAGCAAGTCTTATATTGTATCTTTACTAGCGTAGATTCTGCTGAATGGCAAAGATACCAAGACCAGAAAGCAGCTCATAAAAGATGGGAAGAAGGATTATTAAATGAAGTTTGTCAGGGACATCAAAATCAATAAGGAGCAATTTTATGGTTACATGAAAGGAAAGTGGGTGGTCAGGAGCAGTATTGGTTCACTAATGACCGAAATTGGCATCTTGTTAATGATCATGGGAAAATGGCAGACATGTTGAATGTTACTTCGCCTTCGTATTCGCAAAAGAAAAGCAGGATAGGTTGCTTGAAGTCCTGAGGAAACTTACAGTAGATTGGGAGCAGGGACTGAATTAAAATTTAGCTTCCTTTCCTCATTACCAATATATTAATGGAATTAAAGAGTGGCAAATCCCTGGAACCTAATGGTTTTCATTGGAGGATGTTAAAGGACATAGGGTAGCATGTTATAGATGTCCGAACTATGATCTTTCAGAGTTCCTTAGGAATGTCCCTCTGGACTGGAAAAGTGCACATCACTCTGCATTTTAAGAAGGGCGAAACGTGAAAGCCAGTTAGCTTAATATCTTTGGTGGGGAAGTTGTTGGGGTCTATAATCAAGGATGGAGTAACTGAGCACCTTGAAAATTTTTATTTAATCAAGGAGAGCCAGCATGGATTTATGATAGGTAGGTCATGCCTGACAAATCTCATGGAATTCTTTGAAGAATTGACCGAGGTAGTGAACAGACGAAGATCTATGGGTGTTATTTATGTGGATTTCTAGAAGACACTTGATGACATTCCACTCACATAAGCTGTTAACTAAGGTAGAAGCTCATGGAATTGAGTGCAAATTACTACTGACGTGGCAGGGAAACTGAGTGGCAGCTGACAGAAAGTAGAGGTACTGGGTAGGTACCCAAATTGGCAGAATGTGACCAATGGTCTCCTACATGGATCTGTGTCAGTGCCTCAATTATTCACACTACTTATTTATGACTTGGATAATGGCATAGGAAGTCATGTATCTAGATTTGCTAACGATGCAAAGTTAGGCAGCATTGTAGTCCGTGTAGGTCGTAGCACAAAGTTATATAGGGCTATTGATAGACTAAGTGAATGAGCAAAACTGTGGCAGATGGAGTTCAAAATAAATGTGAAGTTATTCATTTTGGTCTGAAAAAGGGTAGATTGGAATACTTCCTAAATGATATGAAGTGCAGTGCAAGTCCAAACAGACTTGGGTGTCGAAGTGCATAATCTTTAAAATGTCATAGGCAAATACAGGCTGTAGTCAACAAAGCAAATGAAATGCTGGTCTTTATGTTTAGAGGATTGGAGTACAAGGATGCAGATGTTATGCTGTAGCTTTACAAAACCCTGGTCAGACCCAACTTGGACTATTATGAACAATTCTGCGGACCACAACTGAGAGTATATTGACCTTGGAGGGCATATATCGTAGGTTTACAAGAATGGTACCTGGACTTAAGGAGTTAAGTTATGAGGAGAGATTATATAAATTAGGCCTGTTTTCTTTACAGTTTAGAGGGTTGAAGAATGATCTTGTTAATATGTTGAAGAAGTCTTCAAGATATTAACAAGAAGAGACGGTTGATAAAGATAAACTATTTCCATTGGTTGAGGATTCTAGAACTAGGGGCATAGTCTGGAAATTGGGGCCAGATCCTTTCAGGAGAGAGTCAAAAAATGTGATGCTGGAAAAGCACAGCCAGTCAGGCAACATTTGAGGAGCTCCTGAACATCATTCAGAAGAGATATTAAGAAGCACTTCCATATACAAAGAGTGGTAGATGTTTGTAACTATCTTTGACAAATGACAGTGGATGCTCAATCAGCTGTTAATTTTATATCTGAGATAGATACATTTTTGTAAAGCAAAGGTATTAAGGGATTTGAACCAAAGACATATGGAGCTAAGCCACAGATCTGTCATCTTCTCATTGAAGGGTGGAACAGACTCGAGGGGCTGAATAGCCTACTCCTGTTCTTATGTTCCTATATTCCTCAGCTAAGAGGGGATGGTAGTTAGTAATCAGCCAGAGATTTCTTGCCTATCTTTGACCTGATGCCATGAGAATTTTGAAGCCTCCCAGCATTTAGCAAATGGAAATATGGACTTAAAGAAACAAGAGAATATGACAGCATTACAGGGTAGCTATTTGGATATCAATAACCGGAGTAAGACAGAAAGGGACAGGGTCAATAAACACAGAAAAATAGAGGGGAAAATAGTAAAAAGACAAAATTAATAGTTATTTACTTGAATGCATGTAGTGTTGAGAACAAAGTAAATGAAGGCAGAAAATGAATATTAATGAGTGTGAACTTACAGCACTTACAGAGACATGGTTATGAGTAGATTAATGCTGGAATATTCAGGGGAATGTGACTTTTCAGAAGGACAGGCAGGAAGGAAAGTGGGATGGAATAAATACAATAGCTGGTAATATCAGAAGATGTAGAATCCATGTGGTTGGAAGGAAGAATTAAATAGGGGAAGAAGACACTGGTAGGAGTAGCTCATAGGCCAAAGTGAGGACTGCAGATACTGGAGATTAGAGTCGAGACTGTGACGCTGGAAAAGCACAGCAGATCAGGCAGCATCCGGGAGCAGGAAAATCGATGTTTTGGCCAAAGCCCTTCATCAGGAATGAGGCTGGGAGTCTCGGGGGTGGAGAGATAAATGAGAGGTGGTTGAAGGTGGGGGAGGGGAAATGAGGAAACTGGTGAAGTCCACATTGATACCATGGGATTGGAGGGTCCCGAGGCAGAAGATGAGGCGTTCTTCTTCCAGGCATTGGGTGGTAAGGGAGTGGCAATGGAGGAGGCCTAAGACCTGCACGTCCTCGGCGGAGTGGGAGGGGAGTTGAAGTGTTCGGCCATGGGGTGGTGTCCCAGAAATGTTCTTTAAAGCGCTCTGCGAGTACGTGTTCTGTCTTCCTCAATGTAGAGGAGACCGCATCGGCAGCAACGGATGTCTATCTCGCTCTCTCTCGCTCTCTCTCGCGCTCTCTCTCGCTCTCTCTCGCGCTCTCTCTCGCGCTCTCTCTCGCTCTCTCTCGCTCTCTCTCGCTCTCTCTCGCTCTCTCTCGCGCTCTCTCGCGCTCTCTCGCGCTCTCTCGCGCGCTCTCGCGCTCTCTCGCGCGCTCGCTCTCTCTCTCTCTCTCTCTCTTATTTACGTATTACTGAACTGAAACCTACAGCCCATTCTAAAAGATAAAACCCTTTACAGCAATCTAGATTTGTACAATATATCATTTTAATTGCATGACACTGTGATCTTTTGCTATAAATTCTGTCTCTTATGATCCAGCTCCACTAGTTAACCGATGAAGGAGCAGTGCTGTGAAAGCTAGTGCTTCCAAATATACCTGTTGGACTGTAACCTGGTGTTGTGTGATTTTTAACAATAACCGGAGGGCACAGTTTTAAGTTAAGGCGCAGGTTGTTTGGGAGGTATTTGAGGAAATTATTTTTCACCCAGCGAATCGTGGATATCTGGAACTCTCTGCTGAAAGGGTTGTAAATGCAGGAAGCCTCAAGACATTTAAGAAATATTCACGTGAGCACTTGAAATGCCATAACATATAAAGCTATGGGCCAAATGCTGGAAAATAGGAGTAGAAAGTTGATTGTTGAATGACCAGCGCAGACACAATGGAACGAAAAGCCTGTTTCTGTGCTGTTAAATCTCTGACTCTGATGTTTGTCGATGTATTGATTTGACTTATCACAATTTACTGTATATAGATTAGTTGAGGATTCTGGGTAATCCAAGATGGAGGACGGGAATAATTATGGCTGTAACAGGCTGCTTCTTTTTTGAGGTATTTTAGGTGTTGGAGGTGATTTCCACAAATTCCAGGAGCAGCAATTACTGTTTTATATGCTGTTGCATTGTTTTGGAACTTTGGAGAAAAAAAAAGTCAAAACAACTGCACTTGTAAAAGGGAGAGGAACAGACAAAGGCAGCACATAGTGAGGTCAGTGCAGGAGAGAGAGAAAGAAAGAAACCCGCACTGCTAACTGACACAGCAGTGAACCTGCGTAGTTATTGCCTTTTGCTGCTTAAATTCATGTGTCGCTGGACATCGGTGTGCATCTGGGACAATTAACAAACAATGAAATTCACAACTGATCTTGGAGGAACCTGTTTAGGAGAGGTTACTGCACAGAAACAGATAAGTGAATATTTTTAACTGTGGCCTCTCAGAACATCTGCTGTAGTGACTAGAGTGGGTTTGTTCTTGGTTATTTTTTGTTTTATTGAGATAGGTCTCTTCATTAAACTTAAAAATATAAGTCATAAGTATTAAGTTAACCTGGAGCAGTGTTTTGTAGAGTAATAAGACAGTATTATTTTCTGGGTGTGTAGATTGGAAGAAGCAAAAATAACCTTTCGTAGAGTGATATGCTCTACTTGTCGGATGTGGGAGTTTAGGGAGAGTTTAAGTGTTACTGAGGATTATATCTGCATTAATTGCTATTGGTTGCAAATCCTATCAGATCAAATGGATCAGTTGGAGAGACAGTTCGAGACAATGAGGAATTTACAAGAGCAAGGGAATGTGATGGATGGCAGTTATAGGAAGGGGGGAAAGTTGCAGATAGAGTTACATAGATGGTAACTCTCTGAAAGTTAACAGCGGTATGCAGGTAGCGCAGGAGTCTTTCGTGGTTATCCCCATTTCAAACAAGTATGCTGTTTTGGAAAATGTAGGGAATGATGGATTCTTAGGGGAATGTAGCAATAACAGCTACGTTTCTGTTATTGAGACTGGCTCTAATGCAATGAGGGGTACGTTGGGTTAAAAGAAATCAATTGTGTTAGGGGACGCTCTAGTCTGAGGCACAGGTAGATGTTTCTGTGGCCAGCAGCGAAAAATCAGAATGGTGTGTTGCCTAGGATCAAGGATGTCTCCTAGAGGATGCAGAATGTTCTCAAGGAGGAGAGGGACCAGCAGGAGGTCATTGTACACATTGGAACCAATAACATAGGAAGGGAAAAGCATGAGATTCTGAAGGGAGAATATTGAGAGTTGGGCAGAAATTTTAAAAGGACATCCTCGAGAGTAGTAATATCTGGATTACCCGGTGCTGTGAGCTAGTGTTGGCAGGAATAGGAGTATAGAGCAGATGAATGCATGGCTGGTGTATGGGAGAAAGATTCACATTTTTGTTCTGGTGTAGAAGTGACCTATACAAGAAGGACAGATTGTGCCTGAATTAGAAGGGGACCAATATACTGGCAAGGAGATTTGCTAGAGCTGCTCAGGAGGATTTAAACTAGTAAGGAGGTGGGGTGGGATCCAGGGAGATGGTGAGGAAAGAGATCAAAGAGACTGGTCCAGTTGAGAAAAGAAGTGAGTCAAACAGGACAGGCAGGGACAAAGCAGAGAACAAGGTAGGACTGATAAATTAAACTGCATTTATTTCAATGCAAGAGGCCTAACTGGGAAGGCAGATAGTTAGGAACATAAGACTGGGATATCATAGCAATTACAGAAATGGCTCAGTGATGGACAGGACTGGCAGCACAATGTTTCAAGATACAAATGCTATAGGAAAGACTGAAAGGGAGGCAAGAGAGGAGGAGAGAGGGAGTGGCGTTTTTGGTTAAGGATAGCATTACAGCTGAACTGAGGGAGGGTATTCCTGTAAATACATCCAGGGAGGTTATTTGGGCTGAACTGAGGAATAAGAAAGGGATGATCACCTTATTGGGATTGTCTTATAGACCCCCTAATAGTCAGAGGGAAATTGAGAAACAGATTTGTAAGAAGATCTCAGTTATCTGTAAGAATACTAGGTTATGGTAAGGGATTTTAACTTTATAAACATAGACTGGGACTGCCATAGTGTTAAGGGTTTAGATGTAGAGAATTTGTTAAGTGGGTACAAGACAATTTTCTGATTCAGTATGTGGATGTAACTACTGGAGAATGTGTAAAACTTGACCTACTCTTGGGAAATAAGGCAGGGCAGGTGACTGAGATGTCAGTGGGGGGGCTCTTTGGTGCCAGCGATCATAATTCTATTAGTTTTAAAATTGTGATGGAAAAGGATAGACCAGATGTAAAAGTTGAAGTTCTAAATTGGAGGAAGGCTAACTTTGACAGTGTAAGGCAAGAACTTTTGAAAGCTGATTGGGGGCAGATGTTTGCAGGTAAAGGGACGTCTGGAAAATGGGAAGCCTTCAGAAATGAGATGAGAGTCCAGAGAGAGTATATCCTTGTTAGCGTGAAAGGAAAAGCTGGTAGTGAATGCTGGAAATTGAGGATTTGGTTAAGAAAAAGAAGCCAGCGCCACCATTCATTATGATCATGGCTGATCATCCACAATCAATATCCTGTTCCTGCCTTATCCCCATAACCCTTGATTCCACTATCTTTAACAGCTCTATCCATCTCATTCTTGAAAATATCCAGAGACTTGGCCTCCACTGCCTTCTGGGGCAGAGCATTCCATGTATCCACCACTCTCTGGTTGAAGAAGTTTCTCCTGAACTCTTCTAAATGGCCTACCCCTTATTTTTAAACTGTGTCCTCTGGTTCTGGACTCACCCATCAGTGGAAGCATGCTTCCTACCTCCAGAGTGTCCAATCCTTTAATGATGTTATATGTCTCAATCAGATCCCCATATGTCAGGTATAGACTGGATAGATCGAGTGAATCCTTAGAAGAGTATAAAGGCAGTAGGAGTATACTTAAGAGGGAAATCAGGAGGGCAAAAAGGGGACGTGAGATAGCTTTGGCAACTGAAGTTAAGGAGAATCCAAAGGGTTTTTACATGTGCCACTAAAAAGGGTGGTAAGGACAAGCCAGGGCACTATAGACCAGTGAGCCTGACGTCGGTGGTGGGCAAGTTGTTGGAGGGAATCCTGAGGGACAGGATGTACATGTATTTGGAAAGGTAAGGACTATTTAGGGATAGTCAACATGGCTTTGTGTGTGGGAAACAATGTGTCACAAACTTGATTGAGTTTTTTGAAGAAGTAACAAAGGGGATTGATGAGGGCAGAGCAGTGGAACGTGATCTATATGGATTTCAGTAAGGCATTCAACAAGGTTCCCCATGGGACACTGGTGAGCAAGGTTAGATCTCCGGGAATAAAGGGAGAACTAACCATTTGGATGCAAACTGGCTCAAAGGTAGAAGACCGAGGGTGGTGGTGGAGTTGTTTTTCAGACTGGAGGCTTGTAACCAGTGGAGTGCTACAAGGATCGGTGCTGGGTCCATTACTTTTCATCATTTATGTAAATGATTTGGATGTGAGCATAAGAGGTATAGTTAGTAAGTTGCAGATGACACCAAAATTGGAGGTGTAGTGGACAGTAAAGAAGGTTACCTCAGATTACAACAGGATCTTGATCAGACGGGCCAATGGCTGAGAAGTGGCAGATAAATGTGAGGTGCTGCATTTTGGGAAAGCAAATCCTAGCAGGACTTATACACTTAATGGTAAGGTCCTAGGGAGTGTTGCTGAACAAAGAGACCTTGGAGTGCAGGTTCATAGCTCCTTGAAAGTGGAGTTGCAGGTATATAGGATAGTGAAGAAGGCGTTTGGTATGCTTTTCTTTATCCGTCAGAGTATTGAGTACAGGTGTTGGGAGGTCATTTTGCGGCTGTACAAGACATTGGTTAGGCCACTGTTGGAATATTGCGCACAATTCTGGTCTCCTTCCTATCGGAAAGATGTTGTGAAACTTGAAAGTGTTCAGAAAAGATTTACAAGGATGTAGCCAGGGTTGGAGGATTTGAGCTATAGGGAGAGGTTGAATAGGCTAGGGCCCTTTTCCCCAGGAGCTTCGGAGGCTGAAGGGTGACCTTTAAGAGGTTTATGAACTCATGGGGCGCATGGATAAGATACATAGACAAAGTCTCTTCCCTGGGGTGGGGGAGTCCGGAACTAGAGGGCATAGGTTTAGGATGAGAGGGGAAAGATATAAAAGAGACCTAAGGGGCAACCGTTTCATGCAGAGGGTGGTACATGTATGGAATGAGCTGCCAGAGGAAGTGGTGGAGGCTGGTACAATTACAACATTTAAAAGGCAACTGGTTGGCTATATGGATAGGAAGGGTTTGGAGGGATATGGGTCAGGTGCTGGCGGGTGGGACTCGATTGGGTTGGGATATCTGGTTGGTGTGGACGTGTTGGACTGAAGGGTCTGTTTCCATGCTATGCATCTCTATGAATCTACGACTCTAACTGCAAAGACCTAAAGGCAGAGTTGATCAGAAGCCACATTCTTGTTGGAATAGCCAATGAATACCTGTTAGATTTATTACAGTCAAATGAAAACCTCACCCTGAGGATAAAAAACAATTTATGATCCAGAGGTTCAAAAGCAAATGAGAGCAAACCTCAGAGGTGAAAAAAGCTGTTGTGCAGGTGATCTTCAGCATTAATACAATTCCTAAAGTACACATTCCTGGAAGACATCATTTATAGGAAGACATCCTGTCAGCGCTATGTCGTAGGCAAGTCTGTCAGTGAGATCAGTGCCCTGCAAATAAGACACAATAATTCCAGTGTGAGAAAATTTTTTTTCACAGTGACCAATATGCCAAAGTAGATATTTAACTTTTAAAAGACCTTCTGTCCTTGAAGTGTGGTAGCTTTTAGCAGAAGACAAACCAAACAACTTCCTAGTGGAAATGAAAGACTAGAAAAATACATTCTGTGCCACAGCCAGTTATATCATCATATTAGCAGATAACTAATTTCAATTTAGACACTGGGACAACTGCATCTGTAATGTTAAATAGAATTGTGTGCCTCATGGAAAATTGGAAGTAGCTGCCATCAAGAGATATAGTATAGAGAAAGACTTTCCAAAAATATCCATAGGATTAGGAAGATTTATAATGGTAAAATAGTCCTGCACACCTACAACGTCCTCGTCACCAAAATCTGAGAGCTCGTGTCAAAATTGGGAGACTCCCTCTACCACGAATTCTCACTGACAAGTCGTACTTATGGAATCATACCTTAAAATGTCACAGACACTGCCATCACAATCTATGGGTATGTCCTGTTCCACTGATAGGACAGGCCCCAGCAAAGATTGAGTGTGTGTTGCTGGAAAAGCACAGCAGGTCAGGCAGCATCCGAGGAGCAGGAAAATCAACGTTTCGGACTGGAGCCCTTCAGGAATTCCTGATAAAGGCCTCCGGCCCGAAACGTCAATTTTCCTGCTGCTCGGATGCTGCCTGACCTGCTGTTCTTTTCTAGCACCACACACTCAACTCTGATCTCCAGCATCTGGGGACCTCACTGTCTCCCAGCAAAGATTGTGGCACTGTGGTATATGGTCAGGATTGAGTTGCCTTGGGAGTCCTTAACATTGACTCTGGACACCAGGGAGTCTCATGGTATCAGGTCATACATGGGCAAGGAACATAGAACAATACAGCACAGAACAGGCCCTTCGGCCCACGATGTTGTGCCGAACATTTGTCCTAGCTTAAGCACCTATCCATGTACCTATCCAATTGCTGCTTAAAGGTCACCAATGATTCTGACTCTGCCACTCCCACAGGCAGCGTATTCCATGCCCCCACCTCTCTCTGGGTAAAGAACCTACCCCTGACATCCCCCCTATACCTTCCACCCTTCACCTTAAATATATGTCCCCTTGTAACACTCTGTTGTACCCGGGGAAAAAGTCTCTGACTGTCTACTCTATCTATTCCTCTGATCATCTTATAAACCTCTAGCAAGTCACCCCTCATCCTT
>NC_057720.1:84035702-84041084 GCF_004010195.1 Chiloscyllium plagiosum | reverse complement strand
CCCTGCCAAATTAGTTTAAATCCCCCCCCCGGAGGGTGCTAGCAAACCTACCCCCCAGGATATTGGTGCTCTTCTTGTTCAGGTGCAACCCGTCCTGCTTGTACAGGTCCCACCTTCCCCAGAATGCAGTCCAATTGTCCAAATACCTGAATCCCTCCCTCCTACACCATCCTTGCAGCCACGTGTTCAACTGCACTCTCTCCCTATTCCTTGCCTCAGGGAAGTCTGCTGATGACTATACACTGTCCTCTCTCCGCTGATCCCATTCCGAACAACACTTAGGGCAAATGACATTCGTGCCATACAAATTCCAGGCAATGGATATCTCCAGTATTAGATAATCTAACCATTGTCCCATGACATTCAATGGAATTACCATCACTGAATTCCTCCACTATCCTGGGGTTACCAATGACCAGAAACTTAACTGCACTGACCATATAATCACAGTGGCTACAAAAGCAGGTCAGAGGCTATGAATGCTGCAGGATTAAATCATCTCCTTGTTCCCCAAAACCTATTCTTCATCTATAAGGCACAAGTCTGCATTGTGATGCAAACTGCCTGGAATGAGTGCTACTCTGAATAGCACAAGAAGCTTGACATCATCCAGGCCAAAGCAGCCTGCTTGACTGGCACTACATTCACAAACATCTACTCCCTCTACCACGAATTCTCATTAACAGGAGTGTATATCACCTACAAATATACTTCAGAAATTAATCAAAACTCCTTAGACAGCACCTTCCAAAACCACAAAGTACAAGGGCAGCAAATACGTGGGATGTAGCACAGAGAAAGATGATTGTGGTTGCTGAGGTTCT
Organism: Chiloscyllium plagiosum; assembly: GCF_004010195.1. Taxonomy (NCBI): domain Eukaryota; kingdom Metazoa; phylum Chordata; class Chondrichthyes; order Orectolobiformes; family Hemiscylliidae; genus Chiloscyllium; species Chiloscyllium plagiosum. Next base: position 84,040,260 of record NC_057720.1, on the reverse strand, counting down.
ATCGTCTCAGCATCTCACTGGAGGAGTTCTTCTGAAAGCTGTTCTGGACCCACCTGCTTTCAGCTGTTTCATCAATCACCTTCCGTCCATCCTAAGGTCAAAGGTTTGGGAAGTTTACTGGCACCATTCGTGGCACAGCAGATGCTGATGCATTCAGTGTCCATATGCAGAAAGAACTAGACAACTTCCAGGCTTGAGCTGATGAGTTGCAGTTAATGTTTGTGCCACCAGTGCCATTTAACAACCATCTCCAAGAGACCTCATTATTTCCCCTTGACATTCAGTGGCATTACTACTGTTGAACATCCTACTAACATGATCCTGGAGTTTATCACTGACTAGAAACTGAACTGAACCAATCTTAAAAAATGTCTAAGTACTGTGTCTACAAAAGCAGGTAGGAGAATAGGAATTCTGTAACAAGTATCTCTCAACTTGTCCTTGTTCACCTCCATGTACAAGGTGCAAGTCAGGAGTGTGATGGAGTACTCTCCACGTGCATAGATCGCTGCAGCTCCACCAGTACTCGAGCTCTACATTGTACGGGGCAAAGCATCCCACTTGATGGCCAGCCATTCATCAGCTTCAACATTCCATCATTCACCATCGACACACCATGGCACAAGTGTGTACTATCTAGCAGATGCACTGCAGTAACTCACCAAAGCTCCTTTGATAGTCCCTTCCAAGTCCATAATTATTACCATCTCAAAGGACAAGGGCAGGAGATGCATCTACCATAGCAATTTCCCCTCCAAGATCCACACATTTGTCGCTCTTTCAAAATCCTGTAACTCACTTCCTCACAGTGCTATGCATGTTCCTACACTCCACGGACTGCAATGGTTTAAAAAGACAGCTCATCACCCTCTTGTCCATGGTGACTAGGGTTTGGCAATAAATGTTGGGTTAGCCAGCAATACCCACAACCTGTGATTGGAAAACAAAATGCAGAACTTGAAGTGGTGCTCTGGAACGCCATCACAATGTGAATCAGTACCATCTGAGTTCTTGATGGGAAGGCACAGTCCTATCGAAGGAATTGCTTCTAGGACTAAATGTTCAAGATTACAAATGTGTATAGGACAGAAGGAAATCCTACGGAACACAACAAGCAAGAAACAACAATAGGAGATAATGTACTCGGAATCTACGGAAACGAAATGAAGGTCAAAGACTATGCTCAGAGAGAGACAAATCAAATGTCTTTTCTGGACTGCACCCAAGGAGGTACATTCAGAAGAAACATATGAAATCGTAATGCAATATATCAAAGAGAGCGAACAGTCACCACAGAGGAGTCACCAAATTTGAAATGTTCACTTTCTTTCTCTTCCTATAGATGCTACTAGACATGTTGCATATCTCTAGCTTTTTGTTTTTTTCAAATCCACATCGAAATTGAAAAAAGATAAAGGCATACAGTCTAGGTCCCTTTCAGAAGTTTTACATTATCGTCCTCAGTTTATAATACTTCCACATTTTGTATCATCCCCAAAATTCAAATTTTGCCCACGTTTCTGTTACCTGTCACTCAATGTTGTTAGTGTCCCTTTTATATCTTGACTCCTAACTTTGCTCAGTTTTTCTGTTTGCCACTTTATCAAATGCCTTTTGAAAATCTGTATAGACTACATCAAACACATTATAATCACCCTTTCTATTACCATATCAAAACCTTGAAGCAAATTAAAATTAAACATTTTTAATTTGACAAATCTGTACTGGCTTTTTAAGCTTAACACACACTTTTCCGTATGTTGCTGTTTCAAAAAAAGCTCCCAGTACTGGGGTTGGATTGACTGGCTTGTAGTTGCTAGGTTTATCTGTATACACTGTTTGAATAAAGGTGTAACATTTTCAATTCTCCACTTTTTGATTAGATTAGATTCCATACAGCGTGGGCCGAACCATTTTGGGACCATTCCTGAATCTAAGGAGGATTCCAAAATTATGATCAGCGTCTACAGATTTTCCACACTCCGTTTCTTCAGGATCTTTGGATGTATGCCATCAGTGGTTAGCACTGCTGCCTCGCAGCGCCAGGGACCCGGGTTTGATTCCGGCCTCAGGCAGACTGTCTGCGTGGAGTTTGCACATTCTCCCCAAGTCTGCGTGGGTTTCCTCCGGGTGGTCCGGTTTCCTCCCACAGTCCAAAGATGTGCAGGTCAGGTGAATTGGCCATGCTAAATTGCCCATAGTAATAGGTGCATTAGTAGGGAGTGGGGAATGGGTCTGGGTGGGTTACTCTTCGGAGGGTCAGTGTGGCCTTGTTGAGCTGAAGGGCCTGTTTCCAAGCTGTAGGGAATCTAACCTAATCATCTGGCTCTGCCTGCTATATTTTAAGTACAGTCTGCCTGTTTAATAGCTCTTTATTAATTTTTAACCGATTGGTTGTCTCAGCAGCTGCTCTTTCACTACGTTTTTGTCAGCATCATCTTTCTTGGTAATGACAGATACAGTGCACTAATTTAGTGTCTCAGTCTTTGCATAAAGTTGGAGCTTTGCCATTCACGTGAAAAATTTACTTAGGAATGGTAGAAATTTGGAACACCCCTTCAAACTTTTGTGTGCTAATTCAATTGAAATTTGCGAGACTGGGGTAAGATGGTCTTAACTAACTAAATTCTACAAAGGAAACGCAATGAAAGAACTTGAGGCACAGATCATTCATGATTTGAGTAAGCCAGTGAATGACGAGGCTCAAGGAGCCAAAGGATCTATAACTATTAAATCCTCCATCTAGTATTTCTTTGTTTTTCCAATTGAGCTTAGTATTCTTTTACTCGAAACAACAGCCTTGACATTTCTTGTAAGTCTATTGTCCCTCTACTAAAATAGAATCAGGATAACCTAAATATTAAATTCAAAGAGTTTTTTTGCTAATATGATTTTGGTACTGAAGATACAGCCTGAATATACACTAGCACAAAATACAGAAAGCTAGCAGACAGAGGATTGGAGTAAAAGAATAAGGAAGTCTTACAATGACTGTACAAAGTGCTGGAAGACCATATCTGGAATGCTGAGAGTAGTTTTAGCCTTCTAATTTGAGAAAAGATATTATTTCATTGGAGACAGTTCAGACAAGATTCACTGGGATGATTCCTGGTGTGAGGAGGGATTGTTTTATGAGCAAAGGCAAAGATTGGGACTCCACTGACTAAAGTTTGTAAGGATGAAAGGTGATTTCATTGAAACATGCAGCATTCTTAAGGGACTTGACATGTTAAATGCTCAGACAATATTTCTTCTCAAGGGTGAATCTAGGACCAGAGGGGATGGTGTCAGAATACAGGAATGCCAATTTAAGACTGACATGAGGAATTTCTTTTGAGGGATGGGATTCTTTGGAATTTCTTGCCACAGAGAGCTGTATAGACAGACTCCTTATGTATATTTAATGTTGATATAGAGGGACTTAGAGGAATTGAGGGTTAGAGAGAAAGGGCAGGAAACTGGATGTGAGGAATGCCAGATCAGCCATGATCCTACTGAATGGCAGAGCAGGCTCAAGGGGCCTAATCCTTTTCCCATTTCTCTTGGGTATTATAATGCAGAGTCTTATTTATTTTTTTAAAAATGATTTAAAACTTCTTTAGCCTCTTACATGTGAAGCTCTAACAACCATAACAAGTTTTACATTTCAAGGATACTTGGACATAAGTTGCAACAAATAATTTTAACCATGCCAACCTATTGTGTAGTTCAGAGTATTGTACACTGGATGTAGCTGTCAGCTTTCAGATAGAATTCAAACAAGTGATAATTATTCCAGAACCTAAGGATCTTGTTTTTAATTGAATTTTGTTTTCTAGTTTTGTTTTCTTGCTAATTTGCCAGTGGAGGAAGTTGATCAGTTTTGCACATAATGCTGGTGACTGCTTTTGCTCTTTGAGATACAATTGTTGTTTGCCATTTTCTTTGTTGGGCAGCATTGGATATATGTTTTTGATCGAAGTTTGTGCGAAGATTTGTAGCTCGGGTGCTTGTTGCTATGGTTTTGTTCGCCGAGCTGGAAGTTTTTGTTGCAAACGTTTCGTCCCCTGGCTAGGCGACATCATCAGTGCTTGGGAGCCTCCTGCGAAGCGCTTCTTTGATTTTCCTTCGGTGTTTATAGTGGTCTGTCCCTGCTGCTTCCGGTTGGTCAGTTTCAGCTGTCCGCTGTAGTGGTTGGTATATTGGGTCCAGGTCGATGTGTTTGTTGATGGAGTTTGTGGATGAATGCCATGCCTCTAGGAATTCCCTGGCTGTTCTCTGTCTGGCTTGCCCTATGATAGTAGTGTTGTCCCAGTCGAATTCATGTTGCTTGTTGTCTGCGTGTGTGGCTACTAAGGATAGCTGGTCGTGTTGTTTCGTGGCTAGTTGATGTTCATGTATGTGGATTGTTAGCTGTCTTCCTGTTTATCCTATATAGTGTTTTGTACAGTCCTTGCATGGTATTTTGTACACTACATTAGTTGTGCTCATGTTGGGTATCGGGTCCTTCATTCTGGTGAGTTGTTGTCTGAGCGTGGCTGTTGGTTTGTGTGCCGTTATGAGACCTAGGGGTCGCAGT
>NC_057720.1:84025093-84035675 GCF_004010195.1 Chiloscyllium plagiosum | reverse complement strand
TTGTGGGTGAATGCCATGCCTCTAGGAATTCCTTGGCTGTTCTCTGTCTGGCTTGCCCTATAATGGTAGTGTTGTCCCAGTCGAATTCATGTTGCTTGTTGTCTGCGTGTGTGGCTACTAAGGATAGCTGGTCGTGTCGTTTCGTGGCTAGTTGATGTTCATGTATGCGGATTGTTAGCTGTCTTCCTGTTTGTCCTATATAGTGTTTTTGATTGGGTGCAAATTGATTAAGCTTATTGAGTCTATGAAACACAAATTGAATTTGTCTATTGATTAATTTATTGCTGTCTGATTCAAAATCAGCCACTGTTCTCCTTGTAAGTCATATGCTTTGAAACATTCTGAAAAATACTTCTGTTGACAGTATCTTTCTTTTCTTTCAGGCGTGAAAGTGACAACAGAGTTTCCCTGGAGCTAATATTGGGCTACTGGCACTATTTTTCGTATTGAGATAATTTGTGATACCAGTAACATTTTTAAGTCTGAGGCCACAATGAAGCTGAAACAACGTGTCGTTCTGCTAGCTATCCTCCTTGTTATTTTCATTTTTACAAAGGTGTTCCTGATTGACAACTCAGATTCCTCTGCAGCTAACCGAGAAGATCAGCATTCTTTTCAACGTATGATGGATAAACTCAAGATTGAACTGAATCCAAATTTGGAGCATACGCTGCAATCGCCATGGGAGATAGCAGCACAGTGGGTTGTTCCCAGGGAGGTATATCCAGAAGATACTCCAGAGCTTGGAGCCATTCTACATGCCATGGCCACCAAAAAGATCATTAAGGCTGATGTGGGTTATAAAGGAACCCAACTAAAGGCTCTACTTGTTCTTGAAGGTGGACAGAAGGTTGTGTTCAAACCTAAAAGGTAATGTTAGTATGAACAAAATGCACTGAATTTAATATAGTGTGGAACACCCTGCTATTCTGAAGAAAGTTTCTGATAAAGCACACATTCCTATGTCTTGATACTGCAAGTTAATGGTGGATTTGAACTTATGAATTAAGGGCCATAATAGAACAGTGCCCTTTCAGCCTTCTCTGCCATTTAGTGTGATCATCAGTAATGTAATTCCTCCACAGTTCTGCCTCCCTTCAATAACATTCTACTCTACGTTTGTAAGTTAACTCGTGGAGCTGGAAGTTTTGGTTTCAGACGTTTTGTCACCATAACTTGGTAACATCATCAGTGAGATGGTGAAGCAATGATGTATGTCCTGCCTCTCTATTTATAGGTCTTGGTGTCTTTAGATGGGTGATGTTGTTTATGGTTTTTTTTTCAAGGGTAGGTAGTTGGGGTCTAAGTCGATTTGTTTCTTGATGGAGTTCTGGTTAGAATGCAACCATGCCTCTAAGAATTCTTGTGCGTGTCTTTGTTTTGTCTGTCTGAGGATGTGTGTGTTGTCCCAGTCACAGTGGTATCCTTCTTTGTCTGTATGTATGGAAACTAGTGATAGTGGGTCGTGTCTTTTGGTGGCTAGTTGGTGTTCATGTATCCTGGTGGCAGGTTTCCTGCTTGTTTGTCCAATGTAGTGTTGTTTTACAGTTTTTGCATGGTATTTTGTAAATGACATTAGTTTAGCTGGTAGTATCTAATAGATCCTTTAGGTTCATTTGTCATTGTTTAAGTTTGTTGATAGGTTTGTGGGCTACCATGATGCCAAGGGGTCTGAGTAGTCTGGAAGACATTTCTGATATGCCTTTGATGTAAGGTAATGTGGCTATAGTTTTTGGTTCTGTTGTGTCAGCTTGTTTGAGTTTCTTTATGAGGAATTGGCAGATTGTGTTTACTGAGTACCTGTTTTTCTTGAAAACGTTGTATAGATATTTTTCTTCTGTTTGTAGTTGTTGGGTGCTGCGGTGTGATGTAGCTCATTGAAATAATATCTTGATGCAGTTCTGTTTGTGGGTGTTGGGATGATTGCTTCTGAAGTTAAGTATTTGGTCTATGTTTGTTGTTTTTCTGTGGACGCTGGTTTGAAGCTCTCCATTAATTGTACATTCAACTGTCACATCTAGGAATGGGAGTGTGTTGTTGCTCTCTTTTGTGAATTTTATGCCTATCAGGATATTGTTGATGGTGTTGTACGTTTCCTCTAATTTGTTCTGTTTTGTGATGATAAAGGTGACATCCACGTAGCAGACCCAAAGTTTGGGTTGGATAGATGGGAGGGCAGCTTGTTTAAGTCTCTGCATTATTGCTTCTGCTATGAGACCTGATATTGGTGATCCTATTGGTGTTCTGTTGACTTGTTTGTAAGTTTTGTTATTGAATGTGAAGTGGGTGGTGAGGCATAGGTCCACGAGCTTGAGGCTGTTATCTTTGCTGGTGAGGTTGGTGCTATCTGGTGTTTGTGGTCCTGTTTTTTCTAGTAGTGATGCTGGTGTTTCTTTGGCCAGGTCGATGTTAATTGATGTGAAAAGGGCTATAATGTCAAAGGAGACCATTATTTCATCCTCTTCTATTTTGGTGTCTTTGGTTTTCAGGAATTCTCGGGTCCTCTACATGGATTGGTTTGCATCTAAGTAAAATAAACTTTAAATGGAACTCTACACACAACAGAACCAGTGACAGCAAGAATACATATAAACCAAAGCATGAGCAATTAATTCTCTGTTTACAATCTTTGCATTTACATTGAAGAACCCACATGAAATGGGATCTTACCCAGTCTACCTGATTGGCCTTGAAACCTTGGAATCGTCACCAATAGTGCCAAATTTCTCACTATTTATTATCAGTGTACAGATTGCATTCTTAAAATACAATGTTTCAAACTCGAATATGAACAGCAGCAAAATACTTTGTTTCCCATCGAGCAACTAACTTTCTATCTGTGTTGCTAGTCCTTAAACTATATTCATAAACTATAAAAAGAATTATGCTAGTCTTGCTACACCCTTCAAACAAGATTAAAGCCAGTATAATTCAGGGTAAAAAACAATTTATCTTGCCATTGTCTGGTAAAATGAACATTTAAAAAAAGTGCAAATGAGTCATAGAGTCATACAGTGTGGAATCAGCTGCTTTAGTGTAACCAGTCCATGCTGACCATGTTAACTAAACTAGTTCCAGTTGCCTGCGTTTGGCCCATATCCCCCCAACCATTCCTATTCATGTACTTATTCAAATATAGAGTCATAGAGATGTACAGCATGGAAACACCCTTCGGTCCAATCCATCCATGCCGACCTGATATCCCAACCCGATTTCGTCCCACCTGCCAGCACCTGGCCCATATCTCTCCAAATCCTTCCTATTCATATACCCATCCAAATGCCTTTTTAAATGTTGCAATGGTATCAGCCTCCATCACTTCCTCTGTCAGCTCATTCCATACACGTACCCCTCTCTGCGTGAAAAAGTTGCCCCTTGGATCCCTTTTATATCTTTCCCCTCTCACCCTAAACCTACGCCCCCTAGTTCTGGACTCCCCCACCCCAGGGAAAAGAATTTGTCTATTTATCCTATCCGTGCCTCTCATAATTTTGTAAACCTCTATAAGGTCACCCCTCAGCCTCCGACACTTCAGGGAAAACAACCCTAGCCTGTTCAACCTCTCCCCATAGCTCAAATCTTCCAACCCTGGCAACATCCTTGTAAATCTTTTCTGAACACTTTCAAGTTTTACAACATCTTTCCGATAGGAAGGAGACCAGAATTGCATGCAATATTCCAACAGTGGCCTTACCAATGTCCTCTACAGCCGCAACATGACGTCCCAACTCCTGTACTCACTACTCTGACCAATAAAAGAAAGCATACCAAACGCCGCCTTCACTATCCCATCTACCTGCGACTCCACTTTCAAGGAGCTATGAGTCTGCACTCCAAGGTCTCTTTGTTTAGCAACACTCCTGAGGACCTTACCGTGAAGTGTATAAATCCTGCTAATATTTGCTTTCCCAAAATGCAGCACCTCGCATTTATCTGAATTAAACTCTACCTGCCACTTCTCAGCCCATTTGCCCATCTGATCATGATCCTGTTGTAATTTAAGGTAACCTTCTTCACAGTCCACTACACCTCCAATTTTGGTATCATCTGCAAACTTACTAACTGTACCTCTTATGCTCGTATCCAAATCATTTATGTAAATGACAAAAAGTAGAGGACCCAGCACCATACCTTGTGGCACTCCACTGGTCACAGGCCTCCAGTCTGAAAAAAAACCCTCCACCACCACCCTCTGTCTTCTACCTTTGAGCCAGTTCTGTATCAAAATGGCTAGTTCTCCCTGTATTCTGTGAGATCTAACCTTGCTAACCAGTCTTCCATGGGGAACCTTGTCGAACACCTTAATGAAGCCCATATAGGTCACATCTAACGCTCTGCCCTCATCAATCCTCTTTGTTACTTCTTCAAAAAACTCAATCAAGTTTACGCACAAAGCCATGTTGACTATCCCTAATTAGTCCTTGCCTTTCCAAATACATGTACATCCTGTGTGCTCACTGGTCTATAATTCCCTGGCTTGTCCTTACCACCCTTCTTAAACAGTGGCACCACGTTAGCCAACCCCCAGTCTTCCGGCACCTCACCTGTGACTATCAATGATCCAAATATCTTAGTAAGAGGCCCAGCAATCACTTCTCTAGCTTCCCACAGAGTTCTCGGGTACACCTGATCAGGTCCTGGGGATTTATCCACCTTTGTGTTTCAGGACATCCAGCACCACCACCTCTGTAATATGGACATTTTGCAAGGTGTCACCATCTATTTCGCTACTTTTGATATCCTCAATATCCTTTTCCACAGTAAATACTGATGCAAAATACTCGTTTAGTATCTCCCCCATTTTCTGCGGCTCCACAAATAGGCTGCCTTGCTGATCTTTGAGAGGCCCTAATCTCTCCCTAGTTATTCTTTTGTCCTTAATGTGTTTATAAAAACCTTTTGGATTCTCCTTAATTCTATTTGCCAAAGCTATTTCATGTCCCCTTTTTGCCCTCCTGATTTCCCTCTTAAGTATACTCCTACTTTCTTTATACTCTTCTAAAGATTCACTCGATCTATCCTGTCTGTACCTGACATATGCTTCCTTCCTTTTCTTAACCAAACCCTTAATCTCTTCAGTCATCCAGCATTCTCTATACCTACCAGCCTTTCCTTTCACTCTGACAGGAATATACTTTCTCTGAATTCTCGTTATCTCATTTCTGAAGGCTTCCCATTTTCCAGCCGTCCCTTTACCTGTGAACATCTGCCCCCAGTCAGGTTTTGAAGGTTCTTGCCTAATACCTTCTAAATTGGCCTTTCTTCAATTTAGAACTTCAACTTTTAGATCTGGTCTATCCTTTTCCATCATTATTTTAAATCTAATAGAACTATGGTCGCTGGCCCCAAAGTGCTCCCCCACTGACACCTCAGTCACCTGCCCTGCCTTATTTCCCAAGTCTAGGTCAAGTTTTGCACCTTCTCTCGTAGGTACATCCACGTACTGAATCAGAAAATTGTCTTGTGCACACTTAACAAATTCCTCTCCATCTAAACCCTTAACACTATGGCAGTCCCAGTCTATGTTTGGAAAGTTAAAATCCCCTACCATAACCACCTTGTTATTCTTACAGATAGCTGTATTCTCCTTACAAATTTGTTTCTCAATTTCCCTCTGACTATTAGGGGGTCTATAATACAATCCCAATAAGGTGATCATCCCTTTCTTATTTCTTGGTTCCACCCAAATAACTTCCCTGGATGCATTTCCAGGAATATCCTCCCTCATTACAGCTGTAATGCTATCACTTATCAAAAACGCCACTCCCCCTCCTCTCTTGCGTCCCTTTTCCCATGTTCCTAACCATGTCCTGACTTCATCTGCCTTTCCTGTTAGGCCCCTGGCATTGAAATAAATGCAGTTTAATTTATTAGTCCTATCTTGTCCCTGCCTGTCCTGACTGTTTGACTCGCTTCTGTTCTCAACTGTACCCGTCTCAGATTGATCTCTTTCCTCACTGTCTCCCTGGGTCCCCCCACCTTATGTTTAAATCCTCCCGAGCAGCTCTAGCAAATCTCTCTGCCAGTATATTAGTCCCTTTCCAATTTAGGTGCAAACCGTCCTTCTTGTACAGATCACCTCTACCCAAAAGAGATTCCCATGATCCAAAAATGTGAATCCTTCTCCCAAACACCAGCTCCTCAGCCATGCATTCATCTGCCCTATCGTCCTATTCCTGCCAACACTAGCTTGCAGCACCGGTAGTAATACAGATATTACTACTCTTGAGGACCTCCTTTTTAAATTCCTGCCTAAAACACTCTAATCTCCCTTCAGAATCTCAACTTTTCCCTTCCTATGTCGTTGGTTCCAATGTGGACAATGACCTCTTGCTGGCCCCTCTCCCCCTTGAGAACATTCTGCACCCTCTCTGAGACATCCTTGTTCCTGCCACCAGGTAGGCAACACTGCATTCTGATTTTTTTGCTGCTGGCCACAGAAACATCTGTCTGTACCTCGGACTAGAGAGTCCCCTAACATAATTGATTTCTTTTAACCCAATGTACCCCTCATTGCATTAGAGCCAGTCTCAATACCAGAAACTTGGCTGTTCTTGCTACATTCCCCTAAGAATCCATCAACCCCTACGTTTTCCAAAACAGCATACTTGTTTGAAATGGGTATAGCCACAGAAGGCTCCTGCACTAGCTGCCTACCTCTCTTACCTTTCCTGGAGTTAACCCATCTATGTGACTGTATCTGAGACTTTCTCCCCTACTATAACTGCCATCCATCACATACTGTTGCTGTTGTAAATTCCTCATTGCTTCTAACTGTCTCTCCAACCGATCCATTTGATCTGATAAGATTCCCAAACAACAACATTTATTGCAGATATAATCCGCAGTAACCCTTGAACTCTCTTTAAACTCCTGCATCGAACAAGAAGCGCATATCACTCTACTAAAGGCCATTTTTGCTCCTTCACAATCTACTGATCCAGAAAATAATACTGTCTTATTCCTCTACAAAACACTGCCTCAGGTTAATAGTTATGGCTTATATTTTAAGTTTAATCAAGAGACATCTCAAAAAACATATAATCAAGAAAGAACCCACTCTACCATGTTCGAACTGTACCTGTATCCACCACTTCCTCTCCCAGTTCATACGACGCAGCAATCCCTCCGTGTCAAAAAAGTTGCCCCTTGTATCATTAGACAATAGGTGCAGGAGTAGGCCATTCTGCCCTTCGAGCCTGCATCACCATTCAATATGATCATGGCTGATCATCCTTAATCAGTATCCTGTTCCTGCCTTATCTCCATAACCCTTGATTCCACTATCCTTGAAAGCTCTATCCAACTCTTTCATAAATGAATCTAGAGACTGGCCTCCACTGCCCTCTGGGGCAGAGCATTCCACACAGCCACCACTCTTTGGGTGAAGAAGTTTCTCCTCATCTCTGTCCTAAATGGTCTACCCCGTATTTTTAAGCTGTGTCCTCTAGTTCGGCACTCACCCATCAGCGGAAAGACTGAAAAATCTCTCTTCCTTAGAAATAGTGTCTTGCTGGAGTGCTGAAATGGATGTTCTTGAAATGGTATTAGTATTTGTAAGCTGTACCATGCTACTCTGTTTAAAAATCCTTGAATGTGTTGTAAACGAATAGAATTTTTCCACTTGTTTATCTTCACTTCTGTTAGTGAAGTTTTTGTTTGTTTCACAGTTAAAACAAAGACTGTTACATTGCATGCTTGTGTTTTAGTAAATGATCACTTTGAAAAAGATTTTTAAAAATATGATCTATCTCGCCAGGTTCGAATCAAGAATCTGACTTGAGAGATATAAACATCAACTGGGTATTCCCCCATAACAACTGGGGCCATGAGATCACTAGAATAGCTAGCTGTAAAAAATGTCTGTTGGTTTCTTCAATACTGAAATATCCATAGCCAGTTTCGAATGAGGTAAAATAAGCATCACAGCATCAGGTAAAATACTGCTGGAGTCAAAAATCACAACATGGTTAGTTGTGGTGGCTATTTTGCATTAATTTTTGCAGTGGAAGATATTCAGATGTTCCATTAATACTAAAGAATATAAGGGAGGATTTAAGTACCATGACGAAAGTAGTAGTCTTAAACTAATTGTGCTGAAAGGCATATAAGTCAGGTGGCCCTGATGTCTTGCATCTTAGAATTCTAAAGGGTGTAGCTACAGAGATAGTGTGTGATGATGCTGATCCTTTAACAAGGTTGTGTTCTCCTTGGTTTCTTTTTTCAAAAGGGTTGTATGATGCAGTTGCTGAAATGTCTGTATTTATCTACTTTAAAAAGCTTTCAAGTTTTTAAAAAAAAATACATTTGTACAATGAAAGAGGACTGACCAGTTCTCCCAGCTCAGCTTTATTCTGGTTTGGTTTGGTTTTAGCGGTCTGGCTTTTCAGAACAAGCATTCTGTTTTTTGAGGCTGCTGGTCAAAGAAGCAGCTACATGGAAGCAGGTGTTCCATGCTGAATCTCTCTGCCATCTCTCTCTCCTGTCAGACCCTGTGTTTGATTTTACCTTTCTTGCCAAGGGTTGTTGATGGGGATTGTTTTAGGAATTTGGAACAGTGTCATTAGGTTGGAATAGTCTGTTGGGTTTTCGGATAGGTTAAGTTATTCTATGTTTTGTTCTCTTTTTGTTTTGCTTGTGTTTCATTGGGTAATCTTGCAAATAAATTCTGTTTTGTTTAAAACTTAAGTGATTGGGCCAGTGGCATCACTCCTGGAATATCCATTGTACACATGCTTAAAACAACTAACAAAGTTAGGATCTGGGCCACTTTCTTGAAATGTTTTGAGGAGGTCTGGCCTGGTCCATAACAAGTGGATGCATTGATTGTAATTTTCCAAAAAATTATTGGATTTGTGAGAAGTACCAGAGGTTTAGAAAACTGCATATGTAACATCCCTTTTTGAAAAGGGAGGGAAGGAAACCGATAATTATAGGCCAATTAGCCTAACCTCTACAGTTTTAAGAAAAAATTGCATTATTATTTCAGTGATTTATGCTGTAATTAAAGTATAATAGCGGTGCGTAAACCACATGGATTGCTTTTCTATTATTTAGTGTGTTTTTATACTAAGTATGTGGACCTCTTGATCAACCAGAATATTTGATCAACTGGCATACACCTGGTCCCATAGGTGCCAATACAAATTTTGCTGTCATTCCCATTTTCCAGCACTTGTTCCTTAGTCTTTAATGCTTTGCCATTGCATGTCCATGCACTAAGTATTTCTCTCACTGGTCATTTCACCCCTGCCACCAAAGGAAATTTTTTCTTCCTGTCTATGCCCCTCTTAATTTTAGACATCTCAATCACACCACCTCTGCTATGAGGCAAAAAATCCCCAGTCTATCCAATCTTTCTTCATAACTAAAATTCTTCAGTCCAATTAAGATCTCCTCTGCATCCTCATTCAGTCATATGCTTCCTATAATGTAGATTTCAGAACTGCACACAATACTCTTGCTCTGGCATAACCAATGTGGTTGTGAGAATGACCTGCTGTTAACCATGCTATGACTTGCATGAAATAAGTTTTAGACCTTAAGAGTCAGTCATATTGGACACAAATCTTTTCTCTCCACAGATCTTTACATTTTCACAAATTATACTTTTATATAAGCAACTTATACTTTAAACTTTGGAGAGGAAAATTCTCTTTTTATGCTTGACACATATTGCAGTCTCTGCAGAATTATAATCCTTAAAATAATCAGTTCACAGATGCTTCCACCTTTCACCGACTTCCATATCCAGTGTTGCTCCACTTAGTAACTTCAAATGACCTTATGTAAGTGCCTTCCTTAACTTTATTTGAAGTTTCTTAAAACCTGTTCCAATATGATTCTTACCCCGGACCATTGCAGGATAAATTTCTTGCAATCATTGGATGGCTGAAAGATGCATCTCTTTGACTAAAGTCTGTCTCCCTTTGATATCTAGTTGATCTCAACTTCAAAAGGAAATGGCCTTTTGTTGTCTGCTAATGTAACAAAGTTGTTTTTGGTATTCTTTGTTCTGTGTGGAAATCTGTTCTCAAAAATGGTTTCATCTGTCCTCTTCTCTATGGCATCATAAAACGCATTTAACTTTGCATGCAGGTAGATATACTAATTAGGTATTTCTGATAACTCCCTTTTATCTTGGAGTGATGGAAGATTATATTGTAACCTGATATCAACATCACCTTTCTGAACCTATAGGGGACTCTGGAGTCTACCTTTTAAATACCTTGCATCTTCTCAGTGAGCCAGTCACAGCCTTTCGTCTCTAATAGGTCAGGCCATTCCTTTTATTAGGAGAAAGTGAGGGCTACAGATGCTGGAGTACCAGAGTTGAAAGATGTGGTGCTGGAAAAACACAGCAAACCAGGCAGCAACCGAGGAGCAGGAGAATCGACGTTTCGGGCATAAGCCCTTCTTCAGGAATGAGGCTGGTGTGCCAAGTGGGCTGAGATAAAAGGTAGCGGGGAGGGAATTTGGGGGAGAGGCGCTCGAAATACGATAGGTGGAAGGAGGTGAGGGTGATAGGCCGGAGAGGGGGTGGGGGCGGAGAGGTCGGGAAGAAGATTGCAGGTCAAGGGAG
>NC_057720.1:83991790-84025055 GCF_004010195.1 Chiloscyllium plagiosum | reverse complement strand
GAGATAAGGTGGGGGGGGAGGGGAAATGAGGAAGCTGGAGAAATCTACATTCATCCCGTGTGGTTGGATGGTTCCTAGGTGGAAGATGAGGCGCTCTTCCTCCAGGTGTCGTGTGGCCAAGGTCTGGCGATGGAGGAGGCCAAGGACCTGCATGTCCTTGGCGGAGTGGGAGGGGGAGCTAAAGTGTTCAGCCACGGGACGGTTGGTTTGGTTGGTGAGGGTGTCTCAGAGGTGTTCCCTGAAACATTCCGCAAGTAGGCGACCTGTCCTCCCCAATGTAGAGGAGACCATATTGGGTGCAGCGGATACAGTAACTGATGTGTGTGCAGGTGAATTTGTGACTGATATAGAAGGATCCATTGGGGCCTTGGAGGGAGGAGGTGTGGGCGCAAGCTTTGCACATCTTGTGGTTGCAGGGGAAGGTGCCAGGAGTGGAGGTTGTGTTGGTGGCCGTGTGGACCTGATGAGGGAGTCGCGGAGAGTGGGGTCTCTCCTGAATGTTGATAGGGGTGGAGAGGGAAATATATCCCTGGTGGTGGGGTCTGTCTGGAGGTGGCGGAAATGATGGAGGATGATACGATGTATCCGGAGATGGGTGGGGTGGAAGTTGAGGACCAGTGGGGTTCTGTCCTGGTGGCATTGGAGGGGTGGGGTTCAATGGCGGAGGTGCGGGAAGTGGAGGAGATGCGGTGGAGAGCATCATCGACCATATTGGAGGGGAATTTGCGATCTTTGAAGAAGGAGGCCATTTGAGATGTTCAGTAGTGGAATTGGTCCTCCTGGGAGCAGATGCGGCAGAGGCAGAGGAATTGGGAATATGGGATGGCGTTTTTACAGGGGCCAGGGTTGGAGAAGGTGTAATCTAGGTAGCTGTGGGAGTCGGTCGGTTTGTAGTAAATGTCTGTGTTGGGTCGATCGCCTGAGATAGAAATGGAGAGGTCTAGAAAGGGGAGGGAGGAGTCTGTGACGGTCCAGATAAATTTGAGGTCGGGGTGGAAGGTGTTAGTAAAGTGGATGATCTGTTCAACCTCCTCGTCGGAGCACGAGGTAGCGCCAATACAATCATCGATGTAGTGAAGGAAAAGGTGGGGGGCGCACCTCCGCCCTTGAAACCCACCCCTCCAATCGCCACCAGGACAGAACCCCACTGCTCCTCACCTTCCACCCCACCAACCTCCGGATACATCATATCATCCTCCGTCATTTCTGCCACCTCCAGACAGACCAGGGATATATTTCCCTCTCCACCCCTATCAGCACTCAGGAGAGACCACTCCCTCCGTAACTCCCTCGTCAGGTCCACACCCCCCACCAACTCAACCTCCACTCCCGGCACCTCCCCTTCAACTGCAAGAAGCGCAAAACTTGCACCCATACCTCCCCCCTCACCTCCCTCCAAGGCCCCAATGGATCCTTCTATATCCGTCGCAAATTCACCTGCACCTCCACACACATCATTTACTGTATCCACTGCACCCGATGCCTCCAACCACACAGAATAAATATAGATTTCTCCAGCTTCCTCATTTCCCCTCCCCCCCACCTTATCTTAGTCACAACCCCTGGATTCAACACCGCCCTCTTGACCTGCAATCTTCTTCCCGACCTCTCCGCCCCCACCCCCTCTTCAGCCTATCATCCTCACCCTCACCTCCTTCCACCTATTGTATTCCCAGCGTCCCTCCCCCAAATTCCCTCCTCCCTACCTTTTATCTCAGCCCGCTTGGCACACCAGCCTCATTCCTGAAGAAGGGCTTATGCTCGAAACGTCGATTCTCCTGCTTCTCGATGCTGCCTGGCCTGCTGTGTTTTTCCAGCACCACATTTTTCAACTCCATTCCTTTTATTGTCAGATGAACTGCAGAAAAGGTCATACAATCCCCTTTTTTGTTTGTCCTAATTTATTTTTATTCATTAATGAGATGTGGCATTCCTGGCTGAGCTAGCATTTATTGCCCATCCCTTGAGAAGATGATGGTAAGCTGTCTCCTTGAACCAGTGCATGGAGTGAAAAAACGCCTATAAATACTGTTAGGGAGCGAGTTCCAGGAATTTGACCCATTAGTACTAAAGTTACAGTGGCATTATACTTAAGGATGAGTTGCAGGGAGTATGCAGATGGTGGTGATCCGATGTGTCTGCAGAACTGTATCAGATGAATCATAACTGTTCTTCAGGAGTCCTATTGTACTCAAAGCATCGACTCTGTTCCTGTCTCCACAGAAGCTGCCAGCATAACTTCATCAATATGAAATTAAACAAAATAATCTACTGAATTTTCTCCATTTTCTGTTTTTGTTTCAGATTTTCTGCATCTGTAAGGATATTGCTATTATTTATTTATGTGGTAGTCCATTTCAATTTCTGGCTAGTGATAACACTCATATTTTGTAGTGGGAGAATTCAGTTATCGTAATGTCATTTAATGTCGTGGGAGAATGTTTAGATTCTCTGTTATTAGAGATTGTCATTGCTTGGCACAAACGTTACTTGCCTCTTGTCAACCAAAGCCTAGATATTGTACAGGCCTTGCTACATGTGAATGTGGACTGCTTCAGTATCTGAGGAATTGTGGCGTTCTGGGCTGCTTCAAGTCCCACGTACTCCAGAGCAGTTTAATAATGACTTATTTCAGGTTGATTAGAAAATACCTAATTCCTGTAGAGTTGAGAAACCTGAAATCCAACAACCCGAACCACCTTTGTTTGTTTTAGGTTATTTCGAAATGAGTGCTTCTTGGTAGCATTATTGACTGCTACTTCTGTCACTTTATTGAAGATTGAGAATAGACTGATGGGGTAGTAATTGGCTGATTTGCATTTATTCTGCTTTTTGTGTACAGGACATGCTTGGGCAATTTTCTGCAATTCTTTGTAGGTACCTGTGCTGCAAATGAACTGGAATAGTTTGGCTTGGTGTGTGGCAAGATGTGAAGGACAAAGTCTTTATTATTAATGCAGGAATGTTGTCAGGGCCCATAGCTTTTGTAGAATCCACTGCAGTCAGCCATTTTATGATATCAAGTGGTGGGAATCAAATTGGCTGAAGACTGACATCTGTGATGCTCAGGACCTCTTGTGGCAGGTGAGATTAATCATTTACTTGGCACTTCTGGCTGAAAATTATTGCAAAAAGCTTCAGTCATCTTTTGTAAAAATATGAAGTTATGGAATGGAGTCAATGCTACAATTTTTCCAGAGACAATGCCTGACCTGAGTTTCTACTCCTAGATATTTTTCCAATTGAGTGGTAAAATGGGAATGGTTATTAGAGACTATATGATACTTTAATAGATGAAATTGGTGGTGTATCACCTTGTGCTGGGTAAGTGGATTTTCTAAGCTGCAGACACTGTGTAATTAATGGGATGATATAATGACACGTAGATAGCTGAACCAAATCAGCCTTTCTATCTTTTGTATTAACACCTAGATCTCTCAAAATTAGCCTCTATAGTTCCTAACCAGATTTCTTGAATAACCAGTCCCAGACTTTTTGAATAAATAATTCCAGATGCCAGTTTATATCTTAAATGACTTAGTAATTTATTCTCCTTATAGTGACTTTAGCAGTAAAAAAATAAATAAAATAATCTAATTGGTCTATACTATAAACTCAAAGCCTTTGTTTTCAGCCCATTCACATAGAAGACTGACAGACAAACAAAAGTTATGGGATAAATGAAAGAAAATAAAAAACTGACCCAGATTACTTAAGTGAGTTTTTCCACTGGCACAGACAATGATTTCTTGGTTGAATTCTCTGAAGATGTTGATGAGGGTCACCTTTATAGTTCACTCCGATAAGGGCAGTAATACTAACAACTTAGTTTTCTATTTTCAGAGATTCAAAGAACTGCACATGGGAGGTTAGGTAGGGAGCTTTAATATCTTTATTCTGCAGCATCGACGGGGCAAACACTTCACCGCTCCCTGACAGATTGACCACCTTCTCCACAAAGTTCCACTTAGCATTCAGTTTTTGCCATCTGCTTGAGCATTTCGTCTTTTCCAGACCTGGAACCAATCCCCAGATACTGACCTCATTAATAGCCAACTTCTGCTCTCTGTTTAAACATGTTATTCTTCTCTGGTGACTGAGTGTCTGTAGAACCTTCTGATCAGGAACCAACCTGCAATTAATTTGCAGACCTAGCCTCACGAATAAACAAAAACTTGTTTGGTTTGTTCACCTTTTAACTTTTACCCACAGTCGAAAATTATCTTTAGCTCAGTTCTCAATCCAAACCAAAATTGATTAAAAAAAAGAAAAATCAACGAGAACTGTAACAATGGTCCCTCATTATCAATAGAACTAGAAAAATGTTTGGAGTGGAAGATGACAATAGCAACTGCTCCCTTGCAACTTACTCACTGAATCTTGTTTGTGGATGCATCTGTTTTGATACTTGCCACAGTTCAGAACTGTGTGATTCTTTAAATAACTGACTGATATTGTACTTTATAGTACTGATAATCAGTAGTCATCTTTCCATCTGATACACTTGAAAACAACATATAGCTGTCTTCCATACTATTACAATCTGTTGAAGTTTAATTCTTATTTAATTATTTCTTTTCCTTTTGTTTTAGGTACAGCAGAAGTTATGTCGTGGAAGGGGAACCATATGCTGGTTATGACAGACACAATGCTGAAGTATCTGCTTTTCATCTGGATAGGTACTGTATACATGGTTTTAGAAAAATAGTACTAGACTGAAAATTGTTTTCAGATTTTGCTGAAATCAAAAATCTTTTCGTTTCACTCTATTTGTGGAAAACTAAATTGCAGTCAGGCTAGTTAGCATTTTGTGTTTTCATTGTCGAACTCTCATTTCCCTCATGTTGCAATTATCTGATTTAAATATTGGGACGGCAGTGGCATAGTGGTAAAGTCACTGAACTCGTAATCCAGAAACACAGGCAAATGCTCTGTGGACATGTGTTACGACGGAATTTTAAATCAGTTAACGAATCTAGAACATAGAACATTACAGTGTAGTACATGGTCTTTGGCAGTCCATGTTGTACCAATCTGTGGAACCAATTTGAAGCATATCTATCCTACACTATTCTATTTTCATCCATACGTTTATTCCATGACCAGTTAAATGCCCTTAAAGTTGGCGAGTCTGCAACTGTTGCAGGCAGTGCAATTCACATTCTCTGAGTAAAAAAAATTACCTCTAACATCTGTCCTATATCTATCACCCCTCAATTTAAAGTTATGTTCCCTCGTGCTAGCCGTCTCCATCCGAGGAAAAATTCTCTCACTGTCCATTTATTTAACTCTCTGATTATCTTATATGTCTCAATTAAGTCACCTCAGCCTTTTCTCATAAGACCTTCCCTCCATACCACATCCTAGTAAATCTTCTCCGAATCCTTTCCAAAGCTGCTATTTCTTTCCTATAATGCAGTGACCAGAACTGTATGCAATACTCCAACTGCAGCTGCACCAGAATTTTGAACAGCTGCAGCATGACCTCCTGGCTTCGAAACTCAATCCTTCTACTAATAAAAGCGAACACACTGTATACCTTCTTAACAACCATATCAACCTAAGTGGCAACTTTCAGGAATCCATGCACATGAACACTGAGATCTCTCTGCTCAAATACTTTACCAAGAATCTTACCATTAGCCCAGTGCTCTTTATTCCTATTGCTCCTTCCAAAGTGAATCACCTTACACTCCACTTACCACTTCTCAGCCCAGCACTGCAGCTTATCTATGCCCCTCTGTAACCTGCAGCATACTTCAGCACAGTCCACAACTGCACTGACCGCAGTGTCATCCACAAATTTACTAACCCATCCTTCTATGCCCTCATATAGGTCATTTATAAAAATGACAAACAGCAGTGGCCCCAAAACATTTCATTGTTGTACACTGCTAGTAACTGAACTCCAGGATGAACATTTCCCATCAAATGCCACCTTTCAGCTCGCCAATTACTGATCCAAACTGCTAAATCACCCTCAATCCCATGCCTCTGTATTTTGTGCTATAGCCTACTGTGGGAATCTTGTCAAATGTCTTACTGAAATCCGTACACAGCACATCAACCACTTTACCCTCATCCACCTGTTTGGTCACCATCTCAAAAAACTCAATAAGCTTTCTGAGGCACGACCTACCCTTCACAAAACCGTGTTGACTTTCCCTAATCAATTTATTCCTGTCTAGATAATTACAAATCCTATCTCTTATAACTTTGTCCAACACTTTACCCACAACCAAAGTAAGGTTCATTAATCTTTAATTACCATAGTTGTCTCTACTCCCCTTCTTGAACAAGGGGACATTTGCTATCCTCCAGTCTTCTGGCACTATTCCTGTAGGCAATGAAGACTATTAAAATTAATCTAATAGTGAACATGGAGCCATTACCAATTGTTGTGAAACACCATCAGATTCACTTATGTCATCTAGGTAAGGGCATCTCATTGTTACCTAGTCTGGCTTCTACATGACTACAGACCTACAGCAATGCCAGGAACAGCATGAGGCATACCTAAAATTGAGGTGTACAGCACAGGACTGATTACATTCCAAACAGTGGCAGCAACATTCAGTAGACAGAACTAAATGATCCCACAACCAATGTATCAAAACTAAGCTCTGCAATTTTTTCACATCTAGTTGTTAAAGCTGTTGGACAGGAGCAGGAGTCTCTACAACATTCCTATCCCCAGTGATGAAAGAACTGATCAACTCAATGCAAAAGATGAGGCTTAAGCATTTGCAATCATCTTCAGCCAAAGTGCTGAATGAATGATCCATCTGTTCCCCTTGTTGAGGTCCACAGTATTACAGATCCCGCTGTACCAGCAGCTAATTAAATTCCCACTACGTGTTACTGAGAAATAGTGAAAGGCACTGTATACAGCAAAGGTTATGGGCCCTGACCAAAGTTTTATTGTACTGAGGACTCGTGCTTAAGGACTTGTTGCACCCCTAACTGACCTGTTCTCCACGCAGGGAATGTGCAGGCATTTTCATGTCAATTGAAAGATAAGCAAGCTAATCATAGAATCCTTACAGTGCTGAAAGAGACCCATTGAGTCTACACCAACCTTCTGAAGAGCGTCCCACCCACCCTATCCCTGTCACCCCACATTTAGCACATCTAGCCCACCTAGCCTCCACCACCGTGGATACTAAGTGACAATTTTTAGCACAGCCAAGCTACCTAACATGCACATCTTTGGACTGTGGGCGAAAACTGAAGCTCCTGGAGGAAACCCACACAGACGCAGGGAGAATGTGCAGACTTCGTACCTGAGGCCTTTGTGCTGTAAGATAGTGGTGCTAACTACTGAGCCTCCATGGACTGGCCAGTGGCAACATGGGCATTTACCATGCACAGCAAGTTGAAGGTAAAGTACAGGAAATTTATTCGCAGATTCACTGTCAGAGGAGGTTTCCAGGGATAATGATGCAACAAAGAGCCATACCAGATACATATGAGTTCATCCCTGGCGCATAATACGCAAAAGTTTCGAAGTTTAAGGATTTCATAAGATGAGACAGAGATTATGTACAGTAAACTGGGAAAATGTACTCAAGGATAAAACAATTGAACATCAGTGGAGAGTTTTTAAAGAAACATTTACACAATATGAAACCAGTTTGAGGTAGGGGGATAAACTTCATAGAAAACGTAGCCATAGGCAACTGAAGAGATAAGGGACAGGATAACACCAAAAGAAAGGGCTTACAAGAAAGCAGTTGTTCCACTGTTCAGATGTTCCAGAAAAAAGGCAATTTGTATACAAGTCAATACATGGTCCAGTAAGAATTATTTAAACATGATATGATAAATAAATGGTGATCTTTTTGCAGAGTTTCCTTGGTTTAAAGCAGTACCTTGCTTTTTTAAGTTCACAGGCCAAAAGCAGCACAGATCCTGCTGAATGGGAAAGATGCAAAGTCCAGCAAAAGGCTTTTAAGAGCTGCTAAAAGGAACTATGAAAGAAAACTTACCAGGGATATCAAAATCAAAGACAAATTTTATATTTGCATGAAGGGAAAGTGGGTGGTCAGGAGCAATGTTGGCCTACTGAACACTGAAAGTGGGGATATTGTTAATGATTATGGGAAAATAGCAGATATATTGAATAATCACTTTGGCTCAGTTTTTAATGGTAGAAAAGGAGGGTAGTTTGTTACAAGTCCCAAGGAAATTAACAATGGATTGGGGCCCTAGACTAAATAATAATAACTTAATTTCCTCATTGCCAATGTTTATTTAATGCGATTTGAGTGACAAATCTCTGGACCTAACTTTTCATCAGAGGGTTTAAAGGGCATGGGGAGCACATTGTAGATGTCCTAATTATAATCTTTTAGCGTTCTCTGGATCCAGGAGCCATCTTTCTGCATATGTCACACTGCTTTTTAAGAATGGTGAAAGAGGAAAACCGGGGAATTACAGACCAGTTAGTCCAACATCTCTGGTGGGGAAATTGTTGGAATCTATCATTTAAGGATGGAGTAACTGAACATCTTGAAATTTTCAATTAATCAGGGAAAGCCAACATGGATTCATGTCAGGTAGATCATGCTGACAAACTTCACTGAATTGTTTGAAGAGGTGACCAAGGTAGTGGACAGGGGCTTATCTGTGGATATTGCTATATGGTCTTCCAGAAAGGATGAGTAGATTTGTCTTGTTTCCTGTTGTCTGTCATCACACCATGTGATGAAAATTTTCATCTTTCCAAAGTGTGGGCACATAAAGACCATATATTTTTACTGCCTTATTTTTGGCCTGTGAACTTAAAAAAGCAAGGTATTGCTTTAAACCAAGGAAACTCTGCAAAAAGATCACCGTTTATTTATCATATCATGTTTAAATAATTCTTACTGGACCATGTATTGACTTGTATACAATATTGCCTTTTTTCTGGAACATCTGAACAGTGGAACAACTGCTTGACAACGATGTTTTGATTGGTTCTGACCAAGTGACTATAGCGTTTCCGAGTCCAATACAGCAGAGAGCCACCCAGCGTGGAAAAGGAAATCATCAAAAAATCTCCCCCTTTACTGTGACTGATTAGGGATAGTCAACATGGCTTTGTGTGTGGGAAATCGTGTCTTAGTAATTTGACTGAGTTTTTTGAAGAGGCGACAAAGAAGATTGATGAAAGCAGAGTCGTAGATGTCGGTTAAATCACTTCTGTCAAGCGTTCGACAAGCTGCTGCATGATAGACTGGTTTGTAAGGTTAAATCACATGGGCTCCGGGGCAGCTAGCCAATTGGATACAAAATTAGCTTGAAGGTAGGAGACAGATGGTGGTGGTAGAAGTTTGCTTTTCGGACTGGAGTCCTGTAACCAGCAGTGTGTCACAAGGATTGGTGCTGGGTCCACTGTTTTGTGTCATTTATAAATGATTTTGATGGGAATATAGGGATTATGGTTAATTAGTTTGCAGATGACACCAAAATAGGTGGTGCAGTGAAAGTAAAGATGATTATCTTAGAGTACAATGGGACCTTGATCAGAACAGACCATTGGGCTGAGGAATGGCAAGTGGAGTTTAATTTAGATAAATATAAGATAATTTTGGTAAGGCCCACCAGGGCAGGGTGTATATAATTAATGGTTAGGGTCCTGGGAAGTGTTGCTGAACAGAGATTTGGGGTGCAGGTGCATAGTTCCCTGAATGTGGAGTTGCTGGTAGACAGGATAGTGAAGCAGGCGTTTGGCACATTTGCCTTCATTGGTCAGAATGTTGAGTACAGGAGTTGGTGTGTCATGTTGCGGCTCTGCAGGACATTGTTAGGCCAGTTTTAGAATATTACTTACAATTCTATTTACACTTATGTAGGAAGGAAGTTGTTAAACTTGAAAGGGTGCAGAAAAGATTTACAAGGATGTTGCCATGACTGGAGTGCTTGAGTTATAGGGAGATGCTGGACAGACTGGGCTTTTTTTTTCCCTCTGGAGTGTTGGAGGCTGAGGGGTGACCTTTATAGAGGTTTATAAAATCATGCAGGGCATAGATGGAGTGAATAGCCAAGGTCTTTTTCCTAGGGTGAGGGAGTCCAAAACTAGAGGATATAGGTTTAAATAAGGAAGAATAGATTTAAAAAGGCCTGAGGGGTACATTTTTCATGCAGCAGATGGAGTGTATGGAACAAGCTGCCAGAGAAAGTAGTGGAGGTGGGTAAAGAATCAGGGTGGGTATACGAATAGAAAGGGTTTAGAGGGATATGGGCCAAATATTGGCAAATGGGACCAGGTCAGATTGGGATGTTTGGTCGGTACGAATGAGATGGACTGAAGAGTCTGTTTCCATGTTGAATGACTATTTGACTCTGTGTAGTGATGCCAGAAAGTTTCCTCTAACATCTAGCTGTCTTTCATTCACTTTTTTTTTCTGCAAATGCCCTGTTGAAGCAGAAATCAAAAGCCTTTCAAGGCAGTGAATGTGAGGAAGCATTGGTGTGCAAACAGCTTGATATTAACTGTAAAGATCGGAGAAGGAATTGGAATAAACCAACAGAAACAACTTATCAACTGCTGTAGTCCTGACCGGTGGTTTCTCCCTGATATTGGTTTTGCCTTTTACCAAACTTAACGTCCAGGTTCTGCCAGTCTTTGTGTGTCAGTTTGTGAAGGGGATAATTT
The DNA here is from genome assembly GCF_004010195.1 of Chiloscyllium plagiosum. Taxonomy (NCBI): domain Eukaryota; kingdom Metazoa; phylum Chordata; class Chondrichthyes; order Orectolobiformes; family Hemiscylliidae; genus Chiloscyllium; species Chiloscyllium plagiosum. The sequence goes on along the minus strand of NC_057720.1, from coordinate 84,014,413 downwards.
AAAAGAGTTGGGTTTCAAGTTGTATAGAGGTGGAAATTAGCAGTTCATATTTTCTAATTGCCATTGAGTAAAGACGATTTCTGATAAGCAGTTATTATCTTATTACATATGGAAACCTGTTGACTTTTGACCTGAGTTCATCAGCCAGATAAATTTGGCGACTTTGGATAGTTGACTAATTCTTTCCAGATTTGTGATGACTCCGGGAATAGTGGGACTTGATTTCCAGTGATCTACTCGAGTGAGTTATGACACAGTACAGAATATTGACTATAGCCTTTCAAGAAATCCGCTTTCCATCATACTCTTGTGGGCAACGAAGAATGGAAAACAAATGCTAGCGTAGTCAACGGTATCCACAATCTCTTTTTTAAAAACAATTAAAGACTATTATTTTTCTGTGATTCGTAGTGTCAAGATCAGAATCACTGATTAATTATTGAGCATTCAAGAAAACCTGCTTCATTCCGGGGTCATTCTTTGGAATATTAACCCCCTGGGAAATATGAATGCTTGCTTGTTGAATTTCCAGTATTTAAGACCAAGATAGATAATTTCTTTTATTCATTAAGGTAATCAAAAGATATGGGGGAAGGGGCAGGGAGGTGGGATAAAAGTAAAAGATTAACCGTGATCTTATTGAATGGTGAGCAGACTTGAGTTCCTGTCTGGCCACTGCCTCCTGAATTTGATATATTTCTGTTGCTGATGCTGTTTTAGCTCTCTGCAATGGTATATGAAGCAGATATGGTTCAAGTATTTCATCTGTTGCTACAGTGTGAAAATATGTGAAGAAGTGTGTTCAAATGTCAAGCTGGTAGTTGTGACAATCCCAGATTGCCAAGTTTATTTTATGGACTGTTTTACGACCAGGGATTGCAAGCCAATCTTAATATCCATGGTTCACCACATACTGAAATTGAAATATTCAATAACCCTCAAAATTGCCCAATTTTTTATAATCAGAGTTTACAAATAACAGATCTGAGACACCAAGTTTATAACTTTAAAAAAACATTAACAACTGATTCTTAATACTATAGCAGGACAAAGCTAAATAACAAGATAATCTAATTAATATCTATGATTTATACCCAGTCTCTCTCAGGTGAGAACAGTTAAAAGATAAATTTAAAAGAAAATGGAAGAATTATAATATGCCAAATCAATTAAACAGTTTCAAATGATTGAATCCCAAGCCTTCATGCAATCCTTAGATAATGAGTTGTTCAGAAGAATGATTGTTTGCGCTCATCGGTGAATGCAAACAGTTCAATTGATACACTTTCAGAACTATTTATGTGTTTCTTTAACAGACAGGGATTCTTTTCTACAATAATTCTTTAACTAGATAGAAACTAGGGAGAGTGAAACATTTCAGCCTGTCCGATATCTCCTTGGAAATCACTCTGCACTTGTCAAAGCCAGTCAGAATTTTTTATTCCCTCCCCTTTATTTTAATCAATAATATGTTGGCTAGGTAACATCAGTCTTCCTTTGACTAACAGTGTCGAACTAGTTGTGTCCACAGTGTTCCATGGATTGACAAGTAAATTGATTGTCCTCTAGATCACTCTAGCAGCAACTAATTGTTTTGTTTGCTTCCCTTTACTTTAAATATCACACAGCTGTTCAGAGCTCGAGGGGTGACCTTTTAAAATCATGAGGGGCATGGATAGGGTAAATAGACAAAGTCTTTTCCCCAGGGTTGGGGGAGTCCAAAACTAGAGGGCACAGGTTTACGTTGAGAGGGGAAAGATTTCAAAGGGTCCTAAAGGGCAACCTTTTCATGCAGAGGATGATGCGTGTATGGAATGAGTTGCCAGAGGAAATGGTGCAGGCTGGTACAATTACAGCATTTAAAAGGCATCTGAATGGGTATATGAATATAGGAATGGTTTAGAGGGACATGGGCCAAATGCTGGCAAACGGGACTGAAGGATCTATTTCCGTGCTGTACATCTCTATGACTCTATAAACTCTAAACTTGGCTTACAATTCTACCAAAAAGAAGTAAAAGAGTGAGAGTGTCTACACCTATTAGGAACCAGTGCCATTTTTCTTAAAGTAGATAAACTGAAAGTTCCAGAGTAATTAGAGAATAAAGCCACATGTTTTCATAGCCTTGAACAACCAATAATGAATGTTACTGCATAATGTTAATATAATGCATAATAATTTGAATTCTAACACTCAGAATAACCTGCCATTTGTATGGATAAAAGACTATAATCAAACAACTCTGTGGCAAAAATCAAATAGCAAATGCAATCTAGACCAATCCTACAGGTTTCTCAACGGTTTCCCCCCAGGTGTTAATCATCTTGAATTTCATAAATAACATTTTTTGCTGATCTGACCTAGAATTAATTGAGAAATATCGCCTGGGACTGGGACTCTTAAATTAGTTTCAGAAATAATTCTGAGGTGTAACTCTCGACTCCGACCTGGAATTAGGATCAGTGTGTGGGTATTAGAATTGGCTTTTCATTGGATGATTTGAGTGATTCAGAACACCTACCTGCAGAGGAAGATGTAATGTAATGGTAATATCATTAGTCTGCTGTTTGGGGTTATTAACCTAATGTTCAAATCAAGGAGATGGTGGGATAATGGTAATCTGGTAACCCAGAGTCCCAGCATATACTGCTATGGGTTCAAATTCCAGCAAAGCAGTTGGTGGAATTTAAGATGCCTTCTGCAGGTGAGAGGAGTTGGACCTACATGAATAGAACCTAAAGATAGGCTGAGAGTTGGGCGCATTTGTTTACTTTTCAGGAGGCAAGAGGATTTGGACCAATTTGGGAGTGTGTTTCAGGTTTGCTGGTTAAATACAGGCCGAAGTTCAGAACCTAGCTGAATACGTGTGCAAGAGATGTCTGCAAAAGCTTGAGCTCCAGGTTTCAGAGCTCAGTCAATGGCTGGAGTTAGTGAAGTGTATCCATGAAGCAGAGAATTATATGGAAGTGGTCACACCGCAAGTCAGGCCTTTCAGGAACGGGTAAGTCACCAGACGGTCCAAGTGAAACAGTTAAGTAGTGCAGGAGTCTCCAGAGGTCCAGTCCAACCTGTTTTTTCTGTTTTGGATATTGATGAGGGAAGTGGATCCTGAATGCAGCAAAAGCTATGCCATGGCACCAGGAGAGGTCAAGATGTACTGGAGGGAAGCAAGAAGAGTGAAAGGGTAGTGGTCATTTTAGTTTCCCAAATACCATACTTAAAGATTTGGATGGTAAAGCATTTGTTAAATGTGTTCAGGAAAATTCTCTTTATCAATATGTACATGTTCCTACTAGAGAAGGAACAAAACTTGATAATCTCTTGTGTAATATGATAGGGCAAGTGACTGAAGTGATAGTAGGGCAACATGTTGGGTCTAATAATGTTTTTTAAAATAGTTATGGAAAAAGATAAGCCTTTCATAAAATTTCAAGTTTTTAATTGGAGTAGGCAAATTTTAATGGTATCAGACAAGAACTTTTAAAAATTGCTTGGAGTAGACTGTTTGCAAATAAAGGGACATTTGATAAGTGGGAGGTTTTCAAAAGTGCAATAGCAAGATTTCAGAGTCATTATGTTCATGTTAAAGCAAACAATAAGACTAGTAGGATTAGAGAACAATGGGTGAAGAATGATATTGAAGTTCTAGTCAAGAATAAAAAAATAATCATATATTACAGTAAAACAACTGGGTTCAAATTAACCTTTTGAACAGTGTTAAGAGTATAGGGCTATTCTTAAGGAGGAGATCAGGAAGGCAAAGAGAGGATCTGAGATAGCCGTGGTAAATAAGATCAAGAATAAGCCAAAGTGATTCTGCAAGTATAATAAGAGCAGAAGAACAGCTAGAAAGAGAGAGTAGGGCCTCTTAAAGATCAAACAGGTCGTCTTTGTGTTGAACCTCAGGAGATGGGTGAGATATTAAATTAATATTTTGCATCACTTTTTACTGTGGAGAAAGAAATAGAGATGAGAGGACTCTGAAGTAAATAATGTTTTGAAAACAGTTCACATTACAGAACAGGAGGTGCTGGAGGTCTTAGAAAATATAAAGGTGGATAGATCTTCAGGATCTGATCCAGGACTTTGTGGAAAGTTAGGTGCAGGTGCCTTGTAGAAATATTTGTATCATCTATAACTATGAGTGAGGTGCCAAATGACTGAAGAGTGGCTAATGTGCCTTTGTTTAAGAAAGGATGTAAGGAGAAGCCTAGGATCTATATGCTTGTGAGTCCGACTTTGGTGATGGGTAAGTTACTGGAACTGATTCTGAAAGGTAGGATTTATATGCAGTTGGAGAGGCAAGGAATGATTAGGGACAGTGAACATGGTTTTATGCAAGGGAAATTACAAACTTGATTTGAGTTTTTTGAGGAAGTAACCAAGAAGATTGACAAAGGCAGAGTGGTAGACATTGTTTACTTGTACTTTAGTAAAGCATTTGACCACATTCTAAATTATTAAAATTAGATTACATGGGATTCAGGGTGAGCTTGCCAATTTGAAGAAAAAATTGGCTTAATGACAGTAAACAGAGAGTGATAGTGGAGGGTTGTTTTCCAGACTGGTAACCAGTGATATTACACAGGGATCGTGCTGGGTCCACTTTTGTTTGCCATTTATATAAATGATTTAGATGAGAATATAGAAGGCATGGTTGGTAAGTTAGTAGTTGACACCAAAATTGATGGTATAGTGGACAGTAAAGAAGGTTATCTAAAATTATGAAGAGATTTGATCAATTGGGTCAGTGGGTCAAGAGTAGCAAATGGAGTTTGATTTGGATGAATTCAAGTTGTTACATTTTACTAAGACAAAAAAAAGACCAGACTTATACAGTTAAAAGTAGGCCCTTGGGCAGGGTTGTAGAACAGAGTGTTTTAGGGGCTCAGATAATTTTTTGAACTTTACATCACATGTAGATAAGGTGGTTAAGAAGGCATTCAGCATGCTTGCCGTCAGTGCTCAGACCTTTGAATATAGGAATTGGGAAGTTATGTTGAGGATGTACAGGACTTTGGTGGGGCCCCTTCTGGAGTAGTATTGCCCTATTGTCGGAAGAATATTATTAAACTGGAGAGAGTTCAGAAGAGATTTACCAAGATGTTGCCGGGAATGGAGCATTTGAGTTATAATGGGAAGCTGGCTAGGTTGAGACGTAACGTTATAGAGGTTTATGAAATACTGAGGGGTATAGGTAAGGTGAAAGGCATGTGTCTTGTCTCTATGGTGGGATTTCAAGACTAAAGGGCTATATTTTTAAAGAGAGAGGAGAAAGATTTAAAAAGAACATAAGGGGCATTTTGTTTTGGTTTGTGTGTGCAGTGAACTTCCAAAAGAAGTGATGGATGCGGGTACAATGTTTAAAAGATATTTAGGTAATTACACAAATAAGAAATATTTGGCAGGATGTGGGCCAAGTACTGAGAGGTGGGACTAATTTAGTTTGGGATTATGGTCCGCATGGACTGGCTGAACCAAAGGGTCTGGTACAGTATTGTATGACTCTATGGCTCAACTGAAAGGGAATTCTTTAGTTAGAACAGATGGGCGTTTCTTCAGCAGATAACGTGAATCCTGCGTCATTTGTTCCCTCCCTGGTTCTAGGGCGTTCGTCTGTGGCAGGATGAACAGGCCGTGGATCACATTGATACTAACAATATAGGTGGAAGGGATGTAAATCCCTAATTGGAATTCAGGGAGGTAGATAGAAAATTAGCAAGTATAACTTCAAAGTAATAGACTCTTGATTACTTCAAATGCCCTGTGTGAGTAAGTACAAAAATACGAAAATAAGACAGAAGAGTGCGTGGCTGGAAGATGATGTAGGAGGGACAGGTTTAATTTGCTGGGATATTGGGACTGGCTTTGGAGTGATGGCACTGGAACAGGCCAGGCGTATTACACTTGACCAGAGCTGGGATAACATTCATTTCAGGCAATTTGCTAGTGCTGTTGAGAGTTTAAACGAACTCAGCAAGCGTATGGGAACCAGGAGAGAATATGGGCAAATAATACGAGGGTATATGAAATTTTAGGAGAGGCACGCAGCACTAACATAACAAGTGGTTATTTAATAAGTTAAGTAAGAGAAAAAAGTAGTGAAGGCTAAATTGGGGTTACACAGCATTCTTGGAAGTATGGAATATGGTTAACAAGATTGGGGAGTTACTATCAGAAATTGCATGATTATGACATAGTGAAGTTGAGACCTGGCTTAAGGAATGGAATGTCTGGGTGTTAAACGTTTCTGATTACAGGATGTGTAGAAAAGATTAGAAAGGTAAAAAGGGGTAGCATTTTTGCTGGAGAATGAGGTATTTGGGTGGTTAAAGTACAGAATCAAATTTGCGCGAGCTAAGGAATAAGGAAGATGCAGTTACATTGTAATATATACACCGCCAGAAGTTTGAGAGGTGTAAATGCCTTAGAGTAATTATAATGAGAGACTTAATTACCCATATTTCATTTGGGACAGTGGTAGTGAAAGGGCCACTGAATATTTTTGGATTGCATTTGGGGGAATTTGCAAGGCAATCTGAGGATAAGACCGAGGGTATTGCAAGGCATAGTTTTTTGGAATGAGGTGGGCTAATTAGATCAAGTTACAGTGAAGATTACTTAGAAAACCTTAATCATTATATCATAAGGTTTAGGATGGCTCTGGAGAGTGACAATGGTCAGTCCAGAGTAAGGTGAAGAGCAGACATCAATGGGGCAAGATGGGTATTAGTTGAAAAGACTGGAATCAATAGTTGGCAGAAAAAACAGTAGCTGAACAATGGATTAACGTCAAAGAGGAGAATGTTTGGACACAGGCAAGGGAAAGGTAGGATAAACAAATCCAGAGTACCCTGGATGACAAAGTAAATGGAAACTAAATTTTAAAGAGTGTGCTTATGACAATTGTTAAGTAGTAAATTCACTTGAGAACTAAATTGAATACAGAAGATTCAGAAGGGAGGTGAGAAATCAAATACAAGAAGTATTTTTGAAAAAAAAAAGACTGCCAGGAAACAGGAAAAGGGATCCAAATTTTTTCTAAGAGACATCAATAGTAAAAGGGTGGTAAAAGGAGTAGTGGGAAGGTGATGGCCTGGTGGTATCACTGCTAGACTATTAATCCAGAAACTCGGCTAATGTTGTGGGAATCTGGATTCGGATCCCATCATGGCAGGTGGTGGAATTTGAATTCAATAGAAGATCTGGAATTAAGAATCTACTGATCACGTTTAATTGTTGTCGATTGTCAGAAAAACCCATCTGGTTCATAAATGTCCTTAAGGAAAGAAAATCTGCCATCCTCACCTGGTTTGGCCTGTATGTGACTCCATATCCACAGCAATGTGCTTGACTCTCAGTTGTCCTCGGAAATGGTCTAGCAAGCCATTTAGTTGTACCAACCACTACAAAATCTCAAGGAAATGTAAACGGACAAGTCACCAGGCATTGATCTAAGCACTGGAAAAGACAATGGCAGAAACAACCTTGTTAAGTCTGCAAGGTCCTCCTCACTAACATCTGGGGGCTTGTGCCAAAATTAGGAGAGCTGTCTCATAGACTAGTCAAGCAACAGCCTGACATTGTCAGGAAGGTGTGATTCAATAAGTATGACTATGTTCCAGACACCACCATCATCATCCCTTTGGCAGGACAGACTTGTCAGAGGTGGCGGCACAGTGGTATACAGTCGAGAGGGAATTGTCCTGAGAGTCCTCAGCATTGACTCCAGACCCCATGAGGTCTCATGGCTTCAGATTGAACATGGGGAAGGAAACATCTGCTGATTACTATGTACCGTTTTCCCTAAACTAATGAATCGGTACTACTCCATGTTGAACAACATTTGGAGGAAGCACTGATAGTGGCAAGGGCACAAAATGAACTTGCTTGGGTCTTTCAATGTCCACCACCACTAGTAGCTTGGCACAGTACTACAGATCAAGTTGGCCGGGTTCTAAAGGATATGGCTGCTAGACTGGGTCTGCAGCAGATGGTAAGGGAGTCAACAGGAGGGAAAAACCTGATGTCATCCTTACCAATCTGCCAGCTGCAGATGCATCTCTCCATGATAGTATTGGTAAGAATGACCGTCGCACAGTCCTTGTGGAGACGAAGTCTCCCCTTCACATCAAGAATAACCTTCTTTGGGACAGAATTTGAACAGATCCAGCAACTCAAGACTCATGAGGCTCTCCATACCATTAACTGCAGCAGAACTGTACTCCAGGGCTATCTGTAACCTCATGGCCAGGTATATTCCCCACTCAACCATTACCATCAAGCCAGGAAATCAACCCTGGTTCAATGGAGAGTGCAGGAGAGTATGCCAGGAGCCGCACCAGACATATCTGAAGATCAAGTGTCAACCTGGTGAAGCCACCAAACAGGACCACTTGCATGCCAAACAGCATAAGTAGTCAATGTTACACAGAGCTAAGTGATCCGTCAACCAGCTCTAAGCTCTGCAGTCCTGCCACATCCAGTCGTGAATGGTTGTGGATGATCAAACAGCTCATTGGGGGAGGTGGCTCCTCAAATATCCCCATCGTCGATAATGGGAGAGCCCAGCACATCAGTGCAAAAGATAAGGCTGAAAATTTTGCAGGAATCTTCAGTCAGAAGTGCCCAGTGGATCATCCATCTGGGCTTCCTTTCAGTGGTCCCCAACGGAACAGATACCAGTCTTCATCCAGTTCGACTCATTCCCCGTAATATCAAGAAGTGATTGGAGGCACTGAATAGTGCAAAGGCTACGGACACTGACACATTCCAGTAATAGTACTGAAGACTTGTGCGTCAAACGTGCCGCTCCTCTAGCCAAGTTGTTCCAGTGCAGTAATAACACTCGTTTCTACCCGACAGTGTGGAAAATTGTCCAGGTATGTCCTGTACGTAAAAAAGCAGGATGTATCCAATCCAGCCAATTACTGCCCCAGCAGTCTACTATCGATCATCAGGAAAGTGATGGGAGGTGTCACCAACAGAGCTATCAAGCACCATCTGCTCAGCAATAGCCTGCTCAGTGATGCCCAGTTTGGATACTGCCAGTGCCGCTCAGGTCCTGACCTCAATACAGCCTTGGTTCAAACATGGACAGCATAGCTGAATTCAAGAGGTGACATGAGAGTAACAGCCCTTGGCATCAAGGACCCCTAGCAAATCTGAAATCAGTAGGTATCGGGGCAAATTCTGTGGTTTGAGTCATACCTGACACATAGGCGATGGCCATATTGATGGCTCTAAGACATCTCTACAAGAGTTTCTCAGGGTAGTGTTCTCAGCCAACCATCTTCAGTTGCTTCTCATTCATTCATACAATCCCTACAGTATGGAAACAGGCCCTTCGGCCCAACACCGACCCAAACGCACTCCCCATTACCGTACGTGTACCCTGACTAATGCACTTAACCTACACTTCACTGAACACTATGGGCAATTTAGCATGGCCAATTCATCTAACCATCACATCTTTGGATTGTGGGAGAAAACCGGAGCACACGGAGGAAACCAACGCATACACTAGGAGAATGTGCAAACTCTACACAGTTGCTTGAGGCTGGAATCGAACCTGGGTCCCTGGAGCTGTGAGGCAGCAATGCTAACCACTAAGCCACCCAAATCAATGACATTCTGTCCATCAATGATGGTATGTTTGCCAATGATTACATAATGTTCAGCACCATTCACAACTCCTCAGATATTGAAGCAGTCCACGTTCAACATGATCTGGATAATATCCAGACTTGAGCTGACAAATGGCAGGTAATATTTGTGCCACACAATTGCCAGGCCATGGCCATCATGAATAAGAGACAATCTAACCACTGCCCCTTGATATTAAATGATGTTGCTATCACTGAATCCTCCACTATTAACCCCCCAGGATGTTATCATTGACCATAAGCTCAACTGGACTCACCACATAAACTCAGTGGCTACAAGAGGAGGTCAGAGGCGAGTAACTCACCTGACTCCTCAAAGCCTGTCCACCATCTACAAGGCACAAGTCAGGAATGTGATGGAATATTCCCCACTTGCCTGGATGTGCCTCAACAACACTCAAGAAGCTTGACACCATCTGGAAAAGCAGCCCATGTAATTGGCACTACATCTACTCCTTCCACCACTAACACTCGGCTGAATGTATACTGTCTACAAGATGCACTGCAGAAATTCACCAAAGATCCTCAGACAGCATCTTCCAAATCCACGACCACTTCCATCTAGAAGGACAAGGGCACCACCACCTTCAAGTTCCCCTCCAAGCCACTCACCATCCTGACTTGGAAATATATCACCATTCCTTCACTATCACTGGGTAAAAGTCCTGGAATTCCCTCCCTAATAGCATGGTGGGTCAACTCTCAGAAGGTGGACTGCAGCAGTTCAAGAAGGCAGCTCATCACCACCGTCTAAGGGCAACTGGGACGGGCAAGAAATACTGCCCAGTTAGTGACACTGACCTCCCACAAAAGAAATTTTACAATAGTGACGATTGGGGGCATAAAAGGGGATTTATTCTTGCAGGTGATATGGGACAACTCAACAAATTGATGAGAGGACTTCGAAAATTATTCACCTATAGAGAGTCAGCCTTAGCACTGAGCAGTGTGAAGCTCACTTAGGTGGGTTACAAAACACCTGCAAGCTTTATATAAAATAAAACCAAAAGATGCTGTGAACCAGAAACAAAAACAGAGATCACTGGAAAAGCTCAGGTCTGGAAGCATCTGTGGAGAGAAATCTGAGTTAATGTTTCAGGTCAAGTGACTCTTCCTCAGCTGCTGAGCTTTTCCAACAATCTGTTTTTGTTTCAAACTTTTTACACGTTATAACAGCATTCCACACTTGTCTGTTTCCAACTCATTTTACAGGCAACGTCTCCAAGATTGGTTGTATTTTCTGATGGTGATGCCTTCAAACATCTGTGGTACCCATTTACTTTTACAATATGACTGAACATTTAACCCTTAACTAACAAACTGATTCAATCCTTCAGCTCCCCCTCTTATTGACTTGACTTAGTCCAAGGTAGCCAATTTGCGATAAAATTTTTCCCTTCAAGCTCCACTGGCCATAGATACTGGGCAGGTTTCAAGCTCAGGGTTTTAGAGGTACTTAGTTATTCCATCTTTACAGGATGACTCTCTTCCATGCCTTCTGATGCTACATTTCTCCAACTTCTGTGCTCCTTAATGGGGCACTTGCTTTCCCTAGTTATCTTTTTTTCCTTAATACATTTAAAAGAACGTCCTAAGTTATTTTGTTTTACTTGCCATTATTCTTTCATGCTCCCTTTTTGCACTCCCTTTTTGAAATTCCCTCTTGCACATTCTGTACTCTTTGGGGCACCTGCTGCTTTAAGCACTGTGTCTGCCCTAAGCTTGCCGATTGCTCTTTATCCAATTCTGCATATCACTTTATGTACAAGGTTCCCAGGGTTTTTTGGTCCCATCCTTTGCCTTCATTGGAAAATGTTGGCTCTGTACTCTCCCTGTTTCTTTCTTAAATGTATCCCACTGATTTGACACCGATATACTGAAAAGTATTGACTCCTAGTCCACTCTGGACAAATCATACCTGATCTGATTAAAATTGGCCTTTCTCAATTTGAACTTGGATTTCAGGCCCATCCTTGTCTATGTGCATAACAATCTTGACTCTAACTGATTTATAATTGCTGTCTGCAAAGTTCTCTTCTGCTGACATTCCAAACACTTGCTTGGCTTCTTTACCTAAAATTAACCTCCCCCTCTCTTGTGGGGTGCATTTTAAGAATTCTGCTCCCTCTAAATCTTTCGCACTTCCCCCATTTAATGTTGGGGAAGTTGAAATCTCTTGCTATCAATAGACAATAGGTGCAGGAGTAGGCCATTCTGCCCTTCGAGCCTGCACCACCATTCAATATGATCATGGCTGATCATCCTTAATCAGTATCCTGTTCCTGCCTTATCTCCATAACCCTTGATTCCACAATCCTTGAGAACTCTATCCAACTCTTTCTTAAATGAATCCAGAGACAGGGCCTCCACTGCCCTCTGGGGCAGAGCATTGATCACAACCACCATTCTGGGTGAAGACGTTTCTTCTCATCTCTGTCCTAAATGCTCTACCCCGTATTTTTAAGCTGTGTCCTCTGGTTCGGTACTCACCCATCAGCAGAAACATGTTTCCTGCCTCCAGAATGTCCAATCCTTTAATAATCTTATTTGTCTCAATCATATCCCCTCTCAGTCTTCTAAACTCAAGGGTATACAAGCCCAGTCGCTCCGGTCTTGCAGTGTAAGGTAATCCCGCCATTCCAGGAATTGACCTCGTGAACCTATGCTGCACTCCCTCAATAGCCAGAATGTCTTTCCTCAAATTTGGAGACCAGAACTGCACACAGTACTCCAGATGTGGTCTCACCAGGGCCCTTTACAGTTGCAGAAGAAGCATAGGGTATATCAATACCCTATGACATTTACATTTCCCTACATTCCTGCTCTTCTCTTTTTCTCAGACTGTGAGGGGGCTGACAGTACAATTCTAGCAATGAGATTGATGCTTTTTGGTTTTTAAGTTCTCCCCATATAGTGTCATTTGTGGAGCCTTCTAAAATGTGATCCCTTCTTTGTACTGTAAGTGATTCCCTGATCAATATTGCGACACCCCTCCTTTTTTAATTCTTTCTCTGTCTTGCCTGAAGACCTTGTATCCTGGAATGTTGAGCTCCCAATCTTGCCCCCCTCTCAACTATGTCTCAATAATAGTAATGACATGACACCTCCATGTATTAATTTGTGCCCTCAACTCATCTGCCTTTTTTGTCAGACTCTTTGCATTAAAATAGCCATCACCAATGCTGTTGTTTCTCAGTTAATCCCTTCTTCCAAAAACTATTGACTTTTAAATCACAAATCAATCAACACGCCACTTGCCTATGATGTCACTGTTTTATTTGTTTTTTCAGTCAGCAGTCCCTTGATGTTGTATGTGCTCCACTGGACCTGAAAAATATGGCCTTACAAACTGTAAATCATTATAAAAAACTTATCAAACTATGAATCTTAAAAAAAAAATCATTTTTTTCCCCTCTGCACCAAGTTCCCAAAGACTTCCAAACTCTCAAAAATGCACACACTTGGGTTGTGTCTCACTCAGGATGTGATCTTTCCCACTGCTGTTGCGAAGCTTACTGATCAAGTGAATGTGTTTTGAATGAATTGAAGTCTTGCTTGAAGTCTTTTTTGAGTTAAAATTTCCTTCAGCTGAGGATCCAGAAGACAGATTCAGTTTTCAGTTCCATTCATAAGATGCACACTTGACATCTGGAAGCTAAACTCAGGGCTACTGGTATTATTGCTAGACTATTAATCCAGAGACCCAGATAATATTTTGGGAACCTGGATTTGAATGCTACCATGTAAAATTGTGGAATTTGAATTCATTCAAAATACCTGGAATTAGACTCTAATGGTTACCATGAAATCATTTTTGATTGTCTGGAAAATCCATCTGGTTCACTCAATATTCTTTAGAGAATGAAACTGCTGTCCTTACCTGATCTGACAGTAGATGTTGTTTATTTGGATTTTAGTTAAGCATTTGACAAGGTTCTGCATGGTAGACTAATTAGTAAAGTTGGGTCACATGGGACTCAGGGTGAGCTTGCCAATTGGATACATAATTGGCTTATGGCAGGAAACAGCAGTGGTGGAGAGTTGCATTTTGGACTGGAGATCTGTGACCAGCGTTGTGCCACAGGGATTGGTTTTGGGTCCTGTTTTTGCCATTTATATAAATGATTTGGATGATAATATAGAAGCCATGGTTAGTAAGTTTGCAGACCGACACCAAAATTGATGGCATTGTAAACAGTGAAGAAGGTTTTCTAAGGTTACATCTTAATCAAATGGTTTAATGGGCTGAAAAATGGCAAAAGGTGTTCAATTCAGATAAATGCAAGCAAGATATAGCATTTTGGTAGAACAAATAAGGGTAGGGCTTATACAATTAATGGCATGACTTTGGGAAGTGTTATAGAACAGAGGTTCAGGTCCATAATTCTTTTTAAAATATATTTTATTGAGATAAAATATATTTTTCAATATTACAACAAGTACAAAACAATGCAATTCAAAATAGTACAAAAATAAACCCAAATTTAAAAAATCCCCAACCCACCCTCCTGTACAAATGTATAAACATATATAGAAAAATATAAAATTTAAAAAAACCTAAACTAGCTATTTAACTAAATTAATAAATAACTAACACCAAACAAATAAATAGTAATAACTCGCCCAGCCAAACAAAACACTCATACATTCACAGTTCCTCCTCCTTGGATATTGGACTCGTGAAGCACAATTGTTACGGCTATATAAAAGCCCTTGTTAATGTGGCAGATAAATCTGTGTCCAGGTATTCCAAAAAGGGCTGCCATGTCTTGTAAAAACTCTCAGTTTTGTGGTGTACCATATTTGTGAGAAAATCCAGGGGAATATCCTCCATAACAGTCTTCCCCCAACTTGACAGGCCTGGGGTTTTTTTCGGATATCCAACCTAACAAGATATTCTTTCTTGCACAGAACGTGAGAATATTGAAAAGTTTTTTCTTATGCAGGTCTGCAGGAAATACAGTGGGTAGGCCCAAAACGAGAGAGATAGGGTCCTTCTCCATCCTTACACCCAAAATCCTCTCCATTGCGCCCACCACAACACTCCAATATGTTTGAAGCCTATTGCAAGACCAAAGACAATAGGTAAGAGTGCCCGTACAGACCTTGTACTTCAGACATGCTGAAGATACCCCTGGTTTAAATTTTGACAAACGGAGCCAAGTGGACCCTGTGGAGAATCTTCAACTATAAAGAATGAGTCCTATTGCAAATTGATATCTTCCTTTCATTCACCCAAATCTCCTCCCATGCCTCTGAGGAAACTTCAACACCCAGCTCTCTTTCCCACATCTTGCAGAGTCGATCAGACTCATCTGAGGTGGCACCCACCAATTGATTATATAAAGTACTGCCAGAGAGTGTACTGTTAGCACCCCCCTCTCTATGTCAGATTTACAGGGATCAGTCAAAAGTGTGGTCATTTTTTGAATAAAATCCCTATTTTGAGAAAAACAAAAGAGATCTCTATTAGATAATTCGTACTTCCGTATTAACTGATCGAAGGACATCATTATGTCTCCCTCAAATAAATCGCCCATGCCAGACACGCCCCTAGCTGCCCAGCGTTTAAATCCTGAATCTGTCATACCCACTTGAAAACCCGGCATATCCACTAAAGGTGTAAACAAAAGATGTTATGGCAATATTCCCTAACAGTCCTCATCTTGTCCAAAAACAGCAAACTGGTAAGGGGGCACCTTGCCTAGCCATATTGAAAGAGGATCCCCACAAACCCAATCACCCATGTAGGTCAAAAGTGAGCTTAATTGATAATTTTTAATATCTGGAAGGTCTACCCCCACCGCCCCACCCCAATCTGAGAGGAAACTGCAGTTTGGTTAATTTAATAAGGAGCCGCTTATGATGCCAAATAAAGGAGCTGAACCAGCTGTTCAGTCTCCTGAATGTTTGTTTATTGAAAATCATGGGGAGCATCCGTATAGGGTATAGGAAACGAGGGGGAATATTCATCTTAATAAGCGCTATCCGACCCAACCACGAGACTGGGAATGTCTCTCATCTTTGAAGATCTTGTTTAATTTTTCCAAATAATTGAATAAAATTGGCTTTAAACAGCCACTCCAGAACTGGAGTGATGAATATGCCCAAGTACAGAAAACCCCCCCTGTGACCACCTAAATGGGAATCTATAGTCACCCTCAAGAGCCAGCTCCTTCATAAGACCACCCAGAGGCATAGCCTCTGATTTAGCAGAATTAATCGTATACCCTGAAAAAGCACCAAACGCATGAATGCATTGTATCAGGTGAGGCACTGAAACTGCTGGATTTGCCAAAAAAATTAGGACATCATCTGCATACAGTGAGATCTTATGTAACTTTGATCCCACTTCTGGAGCTGATATATTGGGATCCCCACGAATGGCCTCCGCCAATGGTTCAATCACCAATGTAAAAAACAGTGGTGAAAGGGGGCTGGCCTGCCAGCAGCCCCTAAAAATATTAAATTTGCTTGATCGTACCCTGTTGGTAATGACCATTGTGAGAGGTATACCGTAGAGAATCTTTACCCATCTTAAGAAGACTTCGCCCAACTTAACCGCTTTAGAGTATAGAAAAGGTACGGCCACTCAACCCAGTCAAATGCCTTCTCTGCATCTAAAGAAATTGCCAATCCCTGTATTGACTGCTGTTGGCATGCTTGAATTACATTAAGCAGCCTCCTAGCATTATTTGAGGATCTACGACCCTTTATAAAGCCCGTCCTACCCTCTTTAATAATAGAAGGTAGCACAGTCTCCAGCCTTAACTCAAGAGCCTTAGAGAGGATTTAAAGTCCACATTTAAGAGCAAGATGGGCCTGTATGAAGCACAGTCTTCTGGGTCCTTCACTTTTTTAAGGATAAATGAAATATTGGCGTGTCTCAGAGATGGTGGGAGACAATCATGGCTGTGAGTCATTAAACTATTCAGCATTGGGCCTGACAGTAGACTTAGAAATTTCTTATAGAATTCACTGGGAGGTCCATCAGGAGTGGGTGTCTTTCCACTCTGAAGCTACCTCACAGATTCCTGCACTTCTTGCTCTGCTAATGGGGCATTGAGAAAAGACTGTTGTTCGGGAGTCACACCCGAGAGTTTCATACCTCTAAAAAAGGATTCTATTTTGGCCTGCCCCTCCTTACAATCCTCAGATTGGTTTAACTTTGAGTAAAATCTCTGGAACGCCACATTAATCTTTTTAGAATCCATGTTAGGTTCTCAGACCCCTCCCTGATCGCCATAATGGTTTATGGGGCACTCCTCTATCTGGCAAGGTATGCTAAGTATTTGCCTGGCTTGTCACCATGTTTATATAACCTTTGCTTCGTAAAAGCCAGTTCCTTCTTTGCCGTCTGCGTGAGCATGGAATTTAGTGCAGACTGCAGTGCTGTAATTCTCTATAGTTTAACCAACGAGGGTCTGTCAGAGTAGGCCTTCTTGGCTGCCTTCAACCTTGCTTCAAGGAGACATTGCTGCTCTCCCTTCTGCCGCTTCCTACTAGTGGAATATGAAATAACTAACCCCCTATCATAGGCTTTGGCAGTTTCCCGGAGAACAGATGAGCTATCAACCGAGCCTATGTTGATGTCTAGGAATGCCCGAAATTCCCTAGAGAAATGCTCCACAAACTTACTATCCATGAGGCGAAAGGGATCCATTTGCCAGTACCTTGAACGCACTGTAACGCCCTTAGTCTTAACCATAAGGTTCACTGGAGCATGATAAGAGATGGTAATATTACCGATCATATAAGATGCCACCAGATCCAGGGTTACCGCAGGGGTCAGAAAAAAAAAACAGTCCTCGTGTGACACCTTTGCGGATTGAAGAAAAACATGAAATCCCTACCTGTCGGGTGGAGACGCCTCCAGACATCCACTAACCCTAATTCCCCACGCACACCCACTAACTGTTTAGTTTGTTTAGAGGGTATCGAGGGACCTTTGGGCAAACTGTCTATTGTGGGATCCATGAGACAGTTAAAATCTGCCCCTATAATGATGTACCGGGACTCAAGACTTATCAATTTAGAAAAAGCATCTACCAAAAGTTTCAGGGGATGAGCTGGGGGGGGGGCAATAAACATTTAAAACACCGTATTCTTCCCCATTTATCAAGGCTTTAAGAATTACAAACCTCCCGGCTGTGTCTTTAACACATTCCAACAATTTAAATGGGAGATTGTTCCTAACCAATATGGCCAACTCCCCTACTTCTGGTATGAAATTACGAAAAATCAACTCGGTCAAAGCCATTTTGCTGTAGTTTCAGATGCTCCTTGTCATCCAAATGTGTCTCCTGTAGCAAAGCAATATCCACCTTCTCCTTTCTAAGACTCAAGAGTACCTCCTTCCTCTTAATTGGTGAGTGACTTCCCTTGATATTCCAAGTACACCATTTAATCAAATCATTGGCCATAATTTTCTGCAACTAGAGAGGAGGAACCTGAACCACAAACTGCTGAGCCTTCATGTCACATGATCCACCAAATATAAAAACTACATAAACTAAAACCACTACATGTAACAAACGTACAAAATTATTACAAATAAAAAACAAAACCAAAAAAACCAGAGCAACACATAAAGCGCCAACAGCGCTGAGTAGGGGAACTCACCCCCTGCCAGGAGGGGGCAACTACCCATCCTTAACTACCCGTAAATAGGCATGTAACCATCCCAACCACCATCACTTCTCCCAGCTAGAGCCGCATCGCAAGCACAAGCTGAAAAGAATATATGCCCCATAGAATATCGATATGAATAAAAACAATTATTTTAAAAATTAAGAAAAGGAGGAAATAAATAGCCCACTCATCCCTTGGTATATCCTAACTTGGAAATTGAAAATGTACATCTTAACCATCGCCAGACTTGGTTAAACCAAATTATTATCAATAGAGGAAAAAAAAGGAAAAATAAGCTCCAACCAGATTTCCTCCGTTACTTTTATAAAGTGATAAATACATACCCAAACAACATTATTTATACATACTACAATTGCTCAAATTAGGTTAGTTTGTCCACAAAGTCTCTTGCTTTCTCCGATGTGTCAAAGAGATGCATGGAACCTTCCAAGTTGATCCGAAGCACTGCCAGATATCTCAGGGAGTACTGAATCCCAAGCTCCCTCAGTCTCCTCTTGACACTGTCGTAAGATTTTCGTTTCTGGATCACCGCCGCTGAAAAATCCTGTAAAAACATGATCTTAGAGCCCTCGTAAATTAAAGCCTTCAGATCCTTCCCTTGGACTCTGGAAGCCTCTATGACTCTCTCCTTATCCCGGTATTGATGGAACTGCATGAGGAGAGGGCGAGGACGTTGACCCTGACCTGATCTCCGCGCTACGACCCGACGAGCCCTCTCTATCTTCAGTCCTCTCGTGCCAGCCTCCAAGTCAAGGAATTTCAGAAGCCAATCCTCAACAAATTCTGCAGGCCGCTCACCTTCCTTACCCTCAGGCAGACTGATGATCTGAATGTTTTTTTCTCCTGCCCCTGATTTCAAGATCATCTACTTAGTCACGTAAATTACAGAACTGCATTTTCAGGGCTTGGAGCTCATTCTTGAATGAACTGACATCAACTTCCACCACTGTGACCCTGTGCTTCACCTTAATCATCCTCTTCTCCAGGTCTCCTAGCTGCTGCTCCTGCTTCTGCAGCATGAGAGAGATTGGAGCCAGCTTTTCTTCAATTTGCTTCCCCAGCATCTCACGAGTTTTCAAGAACTGGTTCATTAGATCCTGGAGAGTAATCAGCTCCGAGGCTGCCTGAACTGCTGTGCTTTTCCAGCACCACTCTAATCTAGACTCTGTGGTGATGAAAACAAGGCAAATGTGTAAATTCTATTGGAATTTTTAATGCAATGTGCTTCAGGAAAGTAATGAAATTAGCATGAGTAGTGCTAGAAGGTTGGGGCAGAACCATCTGAAGAAAGTCACAAAACCTGGGTGTGATAATACCATTAGGCCATCACTTCTCTGACTGTAAAAGGCTGAATTCTTGTATACTATATTTCAGTAGTCTAGTGTTTGAATAACGAAATAAATATTTCTTAATTAAAAGTTTATTTGAGGTGTTAACAAGCATGATAGAAAAAGGAGAACCGGTTGATTTAAAATATTTAGATTTCCAATAGGAATTGGATAAGGAAAGACACAGAGCATAAGAGCTATGGTGCTGAAGGTAGTATATTAGCTTGAATAGAACATTGACTAATTAACAGACCAAAGATTAGGATAAAGGGGGATTTTCTGGAAGGTAACCTGTAACTAATGGGTCATAACAATGTTGGGGCCACAATATATGTTAACAACTTAGCTGACGTAAGTCAATTACTATCACCAAGTTTGAGGATGATGCAAAATTAGGTGGAAAACAGGACTGAGAATGACAAGATTCTGCAAAGAGTAGTTGAGATGAGTAGGACAAAAGTGTGGCAGATGAAATAGGATGTGGGAAAATGTGAGGTTATGCACTTTGGCAGAAGGAACAGAAGATAAATGTGAGGTGTTGCATTTTGGTAAGGCACATCAAAGCAGGACTTGTACAGTTAATGGTACGGCCCTGGGGAATGTTGCAAACAAGGAGACTGAAGGATGCAGGTGAAAGTTCCTTTAAAGTGGAATTGTAAGTAGACAGGGTGGTGCAACATAGAAAGTAGGTGCAGGAGTAGGCCATTTGACCCTTGGAGCCTGCACCACCATTCAATATAATCATGGCTGATCATGCAATTTTAGTATTCCAGCTTTCTTTCCACATCCCTTGACCTCTTTAGCCACAAGGGCCATGTCTATCTCCCGTTTGAATATATATAATAAACTAGCCCCAATAGCTTTCTATGGCAGAGAATTCCACAGGTTCAAGCTCTGAATGAAGAAATTCTTCCTCATCTCAGTCCTGAATAGGTTGCCCCTTTTTCTTCGACTGTGACTCATAATTCTGGACTTATAAACATTGGGAACATTCTTCCCGCATAGAGGATTTTACATTTTTAAAGAGATTCCCCCTTCATTCTTGCAAATTCCAGTTAGTACAAGCCCATTCAATCCAGTCTTTCTTCATCTCTCAGTCCTGCCATCCCAGGAATCAGTCTGCTAAGCCTTCAATAG
Source organism: Chiloscyllium plagiosum (assembly GCF_004010195.1). NCBI lineage: Eukaryota > Metazoa > Chordata > Chondrichthyes > Orectolobiformes > Hemiscylliidae > Chiloscyllium > Chiloscyllium plagiosum. The sequence goes on along the minus strand of NC_057720.1, from coordinate 83,993,631 downwards.
GGCTCCCTCAATAGCAAGAATGTCCTCCCTCAGTTTAGGAGACCAAAACTGCAGTACTCAAGGTGTAGCCTCATCAAGGCTTTGTATAACTGAAGTAAGACATCTCTCCTCCTGTACACTCATCCTCTCGCTATGCCATTAGCTTTTCACTGCTGCACCTGCATGTCAACCGTCAGCGACTATTCCACCATGACACCCAGGTCTCAATGCACCTCACCTTCTCCTAAACTGCTGTTCAGATAATAGTCTGCCTTCCTGTTTTGCCACTAAAGTGGATAATCTCACATTTATCCACATAATATTGTACTTGCCAGTCAACCGCAAGTCACCCTGTAGCCCCTTAGAATCCTCCTCACAGCATACACAGCCACTGAGCTAAGTGTTGTTTGCAAATTTGGAGATATTGCATTCAGTTCCTTTGTCCAAATCATCCCAGTACTGAACTCTGCGATTCCCCACTTGTCACTGTATGCCACTCATTTATTCCAACTCTGTTTCCTGTCTCTATCCACGTCAATACATAACCTCCAATACCATAAGCTTTAATTTTGCTTACGAATCTCTTGTCAAAAGCCTTTTGAAAGTCCAGATGCACAACATCCATTGATGTATCCTTGTCCACTCTATTAGTTATGTCCTCAAAAATTCCTGAAGATTTGTCAAGCATGATTTCCCTTTAATGAATCCATTATGACTTGTACAGATTCTGTCACTGCTTTCCAAATGTTTAGTTATCACATCCTTAATAATTGACTCCAGCATTTTCCCCACCACCAATCTCAGTCTAACTGGCCTATGATTTCCTGATTTCTCTCTCCCTCCTTTTTTCAAAAAGTGGGCTTACATTAGCTACCCTCCAGTCCATTGGTTAAAGGAAAGCAGGTCTGGGAATTGAATATTCCAAGGGTACTCAGCATTTCGGAAAGATAGACTGAAAGGAAAAGGTAGCATATTTTTGTTGGTAAAAGAAGAGATTAGAGTTGTAATGACAAATGACATAAGCATGGAAAATCAAAATGTGGAATCAGTCTGGGTAGAAATAAGAAATAGCAAAGTTTAGAAGTACTTGGTTAGAGTAATCTATAGGCCCCCAAACAGTAGTTCCACAGTGGGGCACAGTATAAACCAGGAAATATTAGAGGCTTGTAAGAAAGGTATGATAATAATCTTGGGTAATTTTAACATGCATATAGATTGGAACAATTAAATTGGCAAGGATAGCCAGGAGACAGAGTTCACTGAATTATTGAGATTGTTCCTTGGAGAGGTATGTTGTGGAACCAACCAGGGAGCAGGCTACTCTGCATTTGGTATTGTGTAATGAGAGAGCACTTGTTGACATCAAATTTGAGGATCCTCTTAGGAGTAGTGACGATAGTATGATAGAATTCAAAATTCAGTTTGGGGGTGAGAAAGTGGAGTCCCATATTTGTGTTCTGGAATTAAACAAAGGAAATTACTTGGGAATAAGGACAGATTTGGCCCGAGTAGATTGGGCAGGAAGGCTAAAAGGTAAGAGAGGAGAAAGTGAGGACTGCAGATGCTGGAGATCAGAGCTGAAAATGTGTTGCTGGAAAAGCGCAGCAGGTCAGGCAGCATCCAAGGAGCAGGAGAATCGATGTTTCGGGCATGTGCCCTTCTTCAGGAATGAGGAAAGTGTGACAAGCAGGTTAAGATAAAAGGTAGGGAGGAGGGACTTGGGGGGAGGAGCGTTGGAAATGCAATAGGTGGAAGGAGGTCAAGGTGAGAGTGATAGGCCGGAGTAGGGGTGGGAACGGAGAGGTCAGGAAGAAGATTGCAGGTTAGGAAGATGGTGCTGAGTTCGAGGGTTGGGACTGAGA
>NC_057720.1:83972737-83987391 GCF_004010195.1 Chiloscyllium plagiosum | reverse complement strand
TCACTTCCCCCTGCTGCTCCTGCTCTTTCTGTAAAGAGAGAAAAAAACACCGCTGCCCGCTACCGGTAAGTAATTTTAAAACAAACTGTCTTACCTTAGCTGCTGCTCGCACTCAAAGTGACCGTTGGCGTCGAAGGGTGAGTATTTATACTCACTGCTTTCCTTCCCGGCTGCCCCTCCGGTACTCGTCACTACCCCCTGCTGCTCCCGCTCTTTCTGTAAAGAGTGAAAAAAACACTGCTGCCCGCTACCGGTAAGTAATTTTAAAACAAACTGTCTTACCTTAGCTGCTGCTCGCACTCGCACTTTGTTGGTTCTGCAAGTAGGTGGCCTGTCTCCCCAATATAGAGGAGGCTACATCGGGTGCAGTGGATGCAGTAAATGATGTGTGTGAAGGTGCAGGTGAATTTGTGGCGGATATGGAAGGATCCCTTGGCGCCTTAGATTTTGGATTTGTTGTAGGTACTGGTTGTCCTGGTTGGGTCCAAATTTTGTTGGTCTGAACGTATTTTCGGATTTGTTGTAAGAGAGCAGATGAGCAGTAGCAGTTGTTTAAGGAGCTACTTGATTCCTCCCAACTAAAATATATCCCAGTGAGGAAGAAAGATGGTAAGCGGGTTTTAAAAGACATCCATGGCTAAACAAGGAGGTCAAGGACAATATAAAATCAAGAATTAAGGTATGCAATATTGCAAAGGCCATTGGCAGGCTGGAATATTGGGAAACTTTTAGATATAAACAAAGGGATACTATAAAAGTAATAAAAAGAGCTAAGATAAACTATAAAAGAAAATTAGCACAACATATCAAAAAGGATAGCAAAAGCTTCTAAACACATATAAAAAAGAAGAGAGTGGCTATGGTGAATGTTTGGTCCCTTGGAAGATGAAATTGGAGAGTTAATAGTGGCAGAGATGCTAAATCAATATTTTGCCTCAGTTTTCATGGTAGAAGGCAATAATACCATTCGTATTGGAACGGGCAAGTCAGAGGCAATAGAAAGGGTAGAGCTTAGAATAATCGCTAGGGGACCAGTGCCCCGGGCCTGATGGCCTACTTCCTGGCGTATTAAAGTAAGTGGCAGTGAAGCAATCCATTGTTTGCTATATTCCAAAATTCCCTGCACACGGGAAAAGTTCCAGTGGATTGGAAGAATACTAATGTAAAGCCCTTATTCAAAAAGGGAGGGAGGCAATATACAGACCAGGTAGTTTAATATCTTTTGTTGGGAAATTGTTAGAATCAGTTATCAGGGAAGCAGTATCAGGACATTTGGAAACTCAAAATACTATCCATTAGAGTCAATGTGGTTTTATGATGGTCAAATCATATTTGACTAATTTGGTAGAGTTCTTTGAAGATGTAACAAGCAAAGTGGATAAGGGGATCCAGCAGATGTAATATATTTGGACTTCTGAAAGACGTTTGATAAGATGTCATACAAAAAGTTAATTCATAGGTTAGATCATGTGGGAGTTGGGGTAATTTATTAGCTTGGATAGGTAACTGACTGAAGGACACATGACAGAGTTGGGATAAATGTTTTTATTCTGGATGGCAAGAAGTAACTAGTGGGGTGCTACGTGGTTCGGTCCTTGGGCCCCAACTATTTACAATCTACATGAACAATTTGGATACAAGGATAGAAGGCTCTATAGCCACATTTGCAAATGGCACAAAAATAGGTGGGACTGTAAAATGCAATTTAGGACCAGGTTCATAGTTCCTTGAAAGTAGAGTCGCAGGTGGATAGGATACTGAAGAAAGCGTTTGGTATGCTTTCCTTTATTGGTCAGAGCATTGCGGAAAGAGTTGGAAGGTCATGTAGCGGCTGTACAGGACATTGGTTCAGCCACTTTTGGAATATTGTGTGCAATTCTGGTCTCCTTCCTATCGGAAGGATATCATGAAACTTGAAAGGGTTCATAAAAGATTTACAGGGATGCTGCCAGGGTTGGAGGATTTGAGCTAGAGGGAGAGGCTGAATAGGCTGGGGCTGTTTTCCCTGGAGTGTTGAAAGCTGAAAGGTGACCTTATAGAGGTTTCTAAAATCATGAGGGTATGGATAGGATAAACAGACAAGGTCTTTTCCCAGGGGTGGGGGAGTCTAGAACTACAGGGCAGAGGTTTAGGGTGAGAGGGAAAAGATACAAAAGGGACCTAAGGGACAACATTTTTCACACAGAGGGTGGTACGTGTATGGAATGAGTTTCCAGAGGAAGTGGAGGCTGGTAAAATTACAGCGTTTAAAAGGCATCTGGATGGGTATATGAATATTAAGAGTTTAGAGGGATACAGGCAAAGTGCTGACAAACGGGATTAGATTAGTTCATGATATCTGGTCGGCATGGATGAGTTGGACCGAAGGATCTGTTTCTGAGCTGTACATTTCTATGACTGTAAGACTCTTACAAATGGATATTGACAGGTTAGGAGAGTGGGCCAAAATATGGCAAATGGAATTTAACATGGATAACTGTGGGGCCATGCATTTAGGTTGAACAAATGAGAAGGCAACATATTATCTAAGTGGGGAGAGATTTCGGATTGCTTTGGTACGTAGGGGTCTGGGTATTTTTGTTCATCAGTCACAGAAATCTGGCATGCAGATACAGTAAATAATAAAGAAAGTGAATGGAATGTTGGCTTTTATAGCGAAAGGAATAGAACATAAAGGTAAGGAAGTATTGTTGCAACTATACAAGATATTGGTGAGACTGCACCTGCAGTATTGTGCACAGCTTTTGTCCACTTATTTGAGGAAAGATGTAGTTGCATTGGAGGCAGTTCAGAGGAGGTTCACTAGATTGATCCCAGAGATGAGGGGTTTGTCGTATGAAGAGAAACCGAACAGTTTAGGCCAATACTCTATGGAATTTAGAAGAATTAGGGGAGATCAAATTGAGGTATTCCGGATGATGAAAGATATGGATAAAATAGATGTGGAGCGGATGCCTCCTCTTGTGGGGCATCCTAGGACAAGAAATCATAAACTTAGGATAGGATTTAAAACAAGTTGAGGAGAAACTGCTTCTCTCGAAGAGTTGTGTATCTGTGGAATTTGCTACCCAAAGTGTGGTTGCTGCTGGGACAATGAGTAAATAGTATGGATGAGTTTTACCAAAGGGTGTGTCTCTGTGCTGTATTGTATCTCAATATTACTTAAATGGAGAAAGGGACAGGATGAATAGACTGTGGCATTTTCCTCCCTGGAGTGTTGGAGACTGAGAGATTACTTTATAGAGGTTTACAAAACCATGAGGGGCATGGGCAGGTCTTTTTATTCTTATGGTAGGAGAGTCCAAAACTGGAGGGCATAAGTTTAAGATGAGGCGGGCAACTTCTTCCTGTGTATATGTATATATGGAAGGAGCTACCAAAGGAAGTGGTGGAGCCGAGTACAATTACAACATTTAAAAGGTATCTGGATGGGTATATGGATAGGAAGGAATTAGAGGGATCTGGGCTAAATGCTGGTAAAGGGTCTAGATTATTTTGGAATATCTGGCCAGCATGGATGAGTTGGACCAAAGGGTGTGTTTCTGTGCTGTTTGACTCTATGACTGTATCTCAATATTATTTAAACAGAGAAAGACAGCAGAAATCAGTAGCACAGATGTATTTGCGAGTCCTCATGTAAGAATGACAAAAAGCTAGCACACAAGTTCAGTTGATAATAGAGATGGCAAATGGGCTATTGGCCTTTATTTCAAAGAAAATTGAATATAAACAAAAAGGGAAGTCTTGCCAAAACTGTATGAGCACTTGTCACAACAGAGCTGGAAAACAGTGAAAGATTTTAGTCCCCTTTTGTAAGGGAAGATACACTGGCATTAGATGACAGTAAATCCCCAGCGTCTGCCAATTTACATTCCAGAATATTTGAAGACTGTAGAAATAGTGGATGCATTGTTGGTCATCTTTCAAAATTCTACAGACTGTGCAACAGTTCTTATAGACTGGAGTGCAGCTAACGTAACCCCCACTTATTAAATAAGAGCAGTGAGAAAAGGGGGAAATATGGACTGGTTAATCCAACATCAGTATTAGGGAAAATTACTCGAGTCTATTATGAAAGATTTAATAGCAGAGTACTTGGAAAACAGTACAGGTAGACGATCCTTTATCCGAAATGTTCGGGACCAGCTGTTTTTCGGAATTCAGATTTTTCTGGTTTTCAGAATAAGTGACAGTTTAATGGTGAAATATTTAAAAATCTCACCGGGGGAGTAGACTTTCTACGTAAGATCGTGCTTGGCCACACCCCCCCTACGTCGCATCTGAGTAACACGCATTGATTGGGTGTCAACTTGGGTTAACTGCTTGCCAAACAACCTTGTTAATGAGAAAAAAAACATAAAAAATCTTTGGATGTTTGGATAAAAGATCTTCTACCTGTAATGGGAACAGATTCAGCAAGGATTTATGAAAGGGCAATCATACCTGACAAGTTTCTGGAATTTTTTTGAGGAAACAACTGCTAGAATTGATAAGATGGAGCCAGAAAGTTTGGTTTACTCAGACTTGCAGAAATCTTTGCTCAGGTCCAACCCAAGACAGTAGCATGAAAAATTAGAGTGCATAGGATTTTGGGTAGTGCCCTGACATGGATGGAGAGCTCGTTGGCAGATAAGACAAAACTAAGCGGATCTTTTTCTTAGTGGCAGCCAGTGGATTAGTTTTTACTGCAGCTTCTGTCACTTGCTGACTTTGTTCCCAAAACTAAATAGAGCTTTGCCCTTCTCTTGTAGGGCTACCTTACATAATGGTTTAAAAGTTCTCTGGGGTTCATATTAAGAATTCTGTCTTCTCTAAGCCATTCATATTTTGTCTGTCCCAGTTAATATTATGGAAATTGAAATTCCACACTATGACTATCATATATTTTTATACTTCTCTGAGACTTGCTTACATTTCCATCATTCTATCTCTGCCTGATCATTTGGAATTGACAGTACTCTGCCAGCTATGTGATTACTTTCTTATTACTTATAAGTTCTACCCATATGGCCGTATTTGAGTAACCTTCTAAGATATTATCCCTCTTTATTTCAGTAATTGCCTCCTTGATCAATATTGTTGCACCACCTGCTCTTTAGCACAACCAGCTTGTGTGCAGGATGCAGCGGGTAACTGGTTTACATTTTAAAAAAAGGTCTCTGACTTATTATTTAAAAGTCTCAGCTTACAGCTCTGATGAGAGGAAATAAAATGGCTATCTTCAGCTTAAAATTATTTATACCGCAGAGCAAAAGCAGGTTCTTCCCTTCTATAGGTCTGATGGCTTCTGGTACTAACATTCACTCCCAGAAGGTCACCTGGAAGCCAATGCACAGTTTTTGGCAGATAACGATAGCTGATCATCGTACCATAGATCATTCAGTACTTGTTACCAAATCTCCATTCATACATGGACCTATGGCTTCAACTTGTTGAACCAACAACTGTGTAAACTGCACTTACAGTGAGTACCAGATAACATGCTGTTTGTTGATGGCCACATCTCCGTTTGTACACAGCTCCCTGGCTCTGGTGTGTCTATAAACAGCGCTTACAATGAATATCAGATAGCTTTTTCTAAAATGTACAGCAATCCTTGTTTTTGAATCTGTACTATTCCCATTTCAGTGCTCAATCAAAAAATATAGAAAAATGAAAAGATACAATCTTTATATCCCAAATTCAATCGTACATGGCACTGGGAGCAATTCAGAGATTAGAACCTTTGAGGTACTTCTTTTCAATCTGCTACCTAACTCCCTAAATCCTTGCTGTCAGACCACATTCTTCTTTCTACTTAGGTCATCGGTTTCTACATGAATTATGATCTCTGGATGTTTATCCTTCTTCAGAATGCAGTGCAGCTGTTCAGTGAGTCCTTGGCCCCTGGCCCCATGGAGGCAACAAACCATCCTGAAGTCATGTCTGCGAACTACAGAAATGCCTGTCTGTACTTTCGCTATTGAGGCTTCTACTACAATTTCACTTCCTCTTTTTCTCCTCCTTGTTTATGTACTCGTTGGAGGAGCCATCACTTTCACCATTCTGCTCCACAGAAAAACTGCTCTCGAGACTCTTCTGACTATCTACCTGGCTCCCATCTTCTGACTGGTCAGTACCCATTCCTTATCCAACTGCACTGTCAAAAAGAATGACACCATCTACAAAAGTACATAACTCTCAGCCTTACAGATACACTGTCATTCCACTAGCTAACATTCCAACTATTAAACCTGGCGCTTAAGTTGGTTAAACCAGTGGCAGTTACTGCTTATGTTGTCATCCATACTGCCAGGGGCACAAGACTGCCCACATACTGTAGGCCGTGCAGCACATCTCTGCTACAATAAGCCAAATAAAATTAAATGTTTTTAAAAATGAACTTTTCTCTTTCCTTAATGTAGCTTTAAAATGGAGAATAAAAATTTATTCATTACCTCCTAATTAGCTCAGTGCTTTGAACTGATTTACTTTTGTCAGTCTTTTGGAAAATTGGCTTTATTCCTGTTGGGATTAGCTACTGTTACAACTGTCTTGATCTGGGTCTCAATCTTCTAGCTTTCACTGAGAACCTCCCATAGTTGCTGTTCACCCTTAGTCCTTCGCCTCTTGCTGCTGTTGCAATTGGCTCAACCTGGGCCTCGATCCTTGAGCTTTCATTGATGAGTTCTGCTGCCACTGTTCTCCAAGTTTACTCCGTTCCCACTGTTGCTCCTGCTTGAATGTTTTGATTGAACTGTAGGAAATTCAACTTAACATTATAGACTCTCTCATAATTTAACTAAAGATTCTGTAAAATATGCAGTGCATTTTCTTCAAGACCAATCATTATATTCTTCTTCCTAAGGCATAGTGCTTTAGAACTGCTTAGAACATTCCAGTTGTTGTCCTTTGTACAGCTCTATCATTGCATCTATCCCTCTTGCATTTTTTCCTCCAGATCTGAAGTCTTCAGTCTTTTCAATTATTTTCTGAACCTGTACGTCACATTTTAATCATCCCAGTGCAGAGATCCCCAAGACTCCTCACACTTCTACTTTTTCTGGTGTTTCACTATTTAGAAATTTTGTCTTTGTTTTTGCAAATATTGAAAGCAATTCATTTTGTATAATAATGAGCAAATAAAATTCAACACATTTTACAGAACACCAATTGAGCAACAAATCAACCGCTGAAGTGGTCATTCATCACTCAGGGTGGACTAGCGGCAGTGGAAAGGTAACTTCAGGGTTCTTGCTGTGTGCCTGGTGATGGTGCAATTGAGGATTGGGCAATTTTTGTGGTGTGGATGATGGTGCTGTCTTGATCCATCACTGAGGTCATCTTGCCTAGGGTCTCACTAGTACTGAGCACTGAAACGGCTGAAGCAAGGCCACATCGTTATCCAGCCATTGCAGATTGCATTTTACAAGAACAGGAAAATTATTCAAGTCATTTCCAATACCTATTCTGTAATCAATATTAAAAGAAAATTAATCATGACTGAATTTATGTTTGGAATAGCCTGTTATGTGCACATATTGGCTATTGCATTTCCTCTTACAGTGACAACATTTCAAAAGTACTTCATCCTTAGTCATGAGTACGACTGTTTTGAGGAACTCTGCAGGACAGGCCCCATTTTGGAAAGTATCACAGTACTGGCTTACTATAGACTGAGTGAGGACCAACATCATGTAAATAGTTTTTGTTGGACTTGTAGTGACTACAACTGCAGATTAGGACTGGGATGCTGGAATCTTCTTCACTGAAGCTAGTTCAACTTGGGAGTGACTTTTGCTGATATATCCTGGTGCACTGGTTTGCTTGATTGAGCTGTGCCTTGGGAGCTTGGGACTGATGACAGAGAGTCACAGTAGTGCTGACTCTGTATTGCCTGCACTTTACCCTCTTGATCCATTTAAAACCTATTTAAGGTATAAGCTGGTTGTGTTCATGTCCCACTCCAGGATAGAAACACCAAAGTGAAAGCTGAAACTCTGGTGCTCCAAAACAGATGTAGTTCTGAGCTTTTGCAGGTGCTAGCTACTGAAATGAAATACTAAACCAAAGCTACATCTGGTTCATTGGGTGAATGGAAAAGATTCCACGCACTACTTTTAAGAAGAGCAGGGAAATTATTAAAGTTGTCTTTCCTAATATCTATTCTGTAATCAATATTTTAAAAAAATTTAATTATGACAGTATTTTTGTTTGTAATAGCCTTTTGTGTGCACATATTGGCTACTGCATTTTCTACAACAGTGCTGTGGTGTAAAATTATGTCCCAATACATGTGTGAATCTAACCGGAATGGAGGTGTTGCTTAGTCCCGTGTGAATCTTATTACACACCTCCCCGTGTGAATCTTCTTATCTGTATGTAACCAGAATGGAATGTGTTTTTTAGCCTTGCTCTGCTGTTCACATGAATGTTTATATCTGGAAAAGAGTATATCAGCTGGAAAAGTCTCCAGTTCGGTGAGTCTGCTCCGGGGTTACGTTTAACCGCCGAGCGTGGGTTGTTGGCAACCGCTCTACGAGAACTGACGGCTCCCAGTTCCGGTAACATGTAGAGTGAGTATAAGCCAGACCTGTTGTAAGTATGAGACCTGGTTGTGGCGACGCTGCGGGGAATAAAATGCTCATATTCTAGCAGACTCGCCTCTTGGTCGTTTGTTCTGTGTCAGACTACTCTCCTACGAACCTGACCTTGAGAATTTTTTTAAAACAAGTGCCAATGCTTCAAAAGTACTTCATTGAATGTAAATTGATTTGAGAATCAGTTGGTCATAACAAAGCATTATTTAGCAATGAGTCTTTTTCTCTAAGACACAAAATGTATTACAAGTGTTTAGAAGAATTATTAACAAGTAGGTAGAATAGTGTGACATGCCCATACTTTCTGATGCAGTTATAAAGCTATTTGTTTTTAACGTTTATAATTTGTCTTCAACGCTCAGAAGCACCTTTCGACTTTTAGCCTTCTTGCATTGTCTTCTTGAGCAGTTGACCTGACCATTCCCGTTTCTGACATATCACCTACCCAAAATTAAGTATCGACTTTTCTCATATTTACAAATGTAATGAGCATAATTTGGATTGTTATAAGCATGAAGAAAGCTTTACATTCTCATTTTCTCTCTCTCTTCCCTCACCCTTGCTCCCCTAATTTTTCTAGTATCTGCATAGCAACTGTCATCACTTCAGGTAATTCTGTCACCAAGTAAACTTTCACATCATTTGGTATAAGACATTCTCTTTTTGTTAACACTTGTATTTACATGATAGGTGCTATGATCTTGTAAATCTGAAAATGATAGCTAATGCTGGATCTAAGGCAAGTTCACCAGTTTCTATACATTGCAATCAACAGAAACGTAGACCTTTTACGTGGTTCGAGAATTTTATCCTATTTTTCTGATTAGGGAAAAACTTAATTTAAAAAAATATAACTTCAGGGGCTTGTTCTGGCTCACTAAATTTGCAGAGAAATGAACTGCAGTTTTAGCCCTGATTAAATTGAATGTTTTTTTGCTTCTGCAATCAAATCCAATCAAAATTAAAATCTGTGCAGGGAATTGCCAACTGTAGCAAGGAACTACAGTATCATTCTGTAGCATTAGTCATTCTGATTTCACACATCACACTTCCATCTGCTTGTTATGCTACTTGCATAGTCTTTGAATAGTGGAGTACCCATTAACACTAGTGAAACTTCCTTTGAATTGCTTAGAGTACATTACCTCAAATGTGAGAAAATTTACATGCTTGAATGTAAACTTGAATGATACAAATGGCTTGCTGACAATTAACGATGAGAAAGTAAAATACTGTGCAGTTTGCAAGTGGAAACATAACAAAGAACAAAATAATCTCTTTTCTGAAGTTTTAATAAGAGCCATTGCATTGATTGAAACATTCATATAACATTAACTCTGAATTCAAAATGTGGTAGTACAGTAGATAGGGGAGAAAGTAAGTCAAGGTGAAAATCCATATGGTGCTGAACCATTAAAATTATTCTCAAAATATTTATTAAATAATTAGAAGAATTAAATAGAGTAGAATTCTCCAGAAAATAATCAGCAAAATAAAATTGCATGTGTAGCAGTTTTGTGGCACCCAGAGAGAAAATAAAAGCTTAAGAATGCTGAACTTAAGGAATGGAATAAGTCAGGTTTCAGGTTCTTGAGTCTATTAATTTCCGCTCTGTGATAAAGTACCATGTGTTCTTTGTCTCTCTCTTATTTTTCTTTGTTGATTGCTTAAGAGTTCTGTCTTTTATTAATCCATTCACAGGATGTGGGCATTGCTGGCTAGGCCTGCCCATCAAACGTAGGCAAATGGGACTAGATCATTTTCGGAAACCTGGTCAGCATGGATGAGTTGGACCAGAGGGTCTGTTTCCATACTGGATGACGTTATGACTAATTGCCCTGGACAAGCTGGTGATGATCTGAATTCTTGAATATTTGCCAGTATACTAGGGTTGGTAAAAACATTAGTGCTGGTAGAAGGGGTGCCCCAGGGTCACTAAACAAAAAAAAACTGTAGATCCTGGAAATCTGAAGCAAAAACAAATAACTGGACAAATTTGGCAGGTCTGGCAGCATCTGTAGACAGAAAGGAGAGGCAACATTTTGGGTCTAGTGACTCTTCCTCAGAACACAGAGTTTCTCTAGCTATTTTAGCTGCAAGATTGTGATCCAGTAGCAATGAAGCAACAACAACATAGCTTTAGGTTTGTGAAGTCAGGTGGTGGTGTACCGCCCATGCATCAACTACCCTTATCCTTGATGATGGAGGCTGCTGGTTTGGAAGCAGTTGTGGTGGATTACTGGAGTTCATTTGTAGATGGTGCCACTAATAAAGAGAGTAAGTATTTTGGTGGGGTTTGGGTGGTAGTATGGCTGCCAATTAAGTAGGCTGTTTTGTCCTGGATGTTCTCTAGGTTATTAAGTGTTGTTGGATTTGAAGCTAGGCAGGCATATGGACAGTATTTCATCATTTTCATAACTTATACCTTGTAGATGGTAGACAGACATTGGGGAGACAGGAAGTGAGTTACTTGCCATTGGATTTTGAGCTCCTGACCTACTCAAGTAGTCAGTAATGGTAATGTCATTGAATACCACAGGGCAATGGTTAGATTCTCTCTTGGTGGAGATGGCCATTGCCTGGCACTTGTGTCAATGTTTACTCACCAGTTGTCATAGACATCTTGGTCTGACTGCATATGGGCATGGAATTCCACTGGATTATCTTCATTATGCATGAGGTGGTTTTCTTATTCATTCATGGAATGAGGACATCGCTGGCTAGGCCAGCATCCTTAATTGCCTAGACTGGCAGTTAAGAGTCAACCATGTTGCTGTGAGTCCACACTAGTTAAGGAGGACATTTGACAATAGATTAATGGTCATCATTAGCCTCTTAATTCCAAATTTTTAAAATTGATTTCAGATTCCACCATCTGTCATGGTGGGATTCGAACCCAAGTCCCCAGAACATTACCTGGGTCTCTGGATTAATAATCCAGCAATAATACCATGAGGTCATTGCCTCCTCAGCATGTGCAGACATCAGTATAAATTATCTAGTACTTTGAGGTGGGATCGAGGTATCATAAAGCTATGAGTAGGGAAATTGGAATGATATTTGACTACTATTTTGCTAAAACTGATGTTTATGAACTGTGTTACAGTAAGGAAAAAATTGATGAGTTAATCCTTTTTGGGAATTCCAGTCCAAGTCTTATATTGAAGTATATACCTGTTAACTAATTTGTCAGAATTAGGAAGCTACTGTTGGTATTCATTGCATTTCTGGAGGACAGAGTGACCAGAGGGATACTGTTATGAATGAAACTTCATTGACACTCAATGTTGTTAACAATAGAATGATGTAAAATCAATAATTTGAAGGAATGATAAATTATCATATACTATGACATTTTGAAAATATGCATTTCAGTTCAAATTATATGTTCCTTCCCATTTAACTTGCCACTTTTTTATGCAAGTGATTGCCATAAAGTTAATTGTTAAAATTGCTTTGTGTTCATCTGGTGCTGTCCACAAACATTTGCAGTGAATAGCTGATCAAAAAGTAATATATAGCCTCCTCATTTCCAACTGTAGTATCTCAAAGTTCCAACATTTAAATTAATTTGCCAATTATATGTCCACTCTGCAAGTCTGCTTGGATCTTATTGCATTTGTTGCAGTCCACCTCCGTCTTCCCCTGTCCAAATCTCTGTTTGGGAGAAAATAAGTGCTGTAATTAGTTTATGATGAACGTAAAGATACGTAACTCTCACGATTAAATATTTGTAACAAAAGTTGACATTGATATAGTGCATTTTAAATAAGATGATGTCCCAAGGCCCTTAACAGGCAGTAATCCAAATATGGAGCTATTAGCTCAAATGGCCAAAACCTTGGTCAGAAAGGGAGGTTAGAAAGAGCATTTGAAATGAAGAAAACACATCATAGAGATGGAGTGATGTAGAAAGAGAATTCCAGAACTTAGGTTATACATTAAGGCATGGCTAAGTTATCAAATTTGGGAATGCTGATAAGGCCAGAAATGGTGAGTACAGAAATGCCAAGGAATTTGGGATTGAAGTAAAGGATTAGGGAGGGGACAAGGCCATGGAGAAATCTGAAAACCAGGATGAGAATTTTGAAGTTGCGAATTGCTGGGTGTTTGTGTGGCACGAATGTTATTTAGTATTTGTCTGTGCAAAAACTGCTTTGATATTTGTGGTTTTAGAAATGGTGCCAAATATTGTGCACTCATCAGCAAACATCTCTACTTCTGACCTTATGATGGAGGGAAGGTCATTGATGAAGCACCCGAAGAATGTTGGGTTTAGGACACTACCTAGAGGAACTCCTGGAACCAAGATGACTGACCTCCAAGAACCACCTTCCTTTGTGCCATCTATGACTCCCACCAGCAGAGGTTTCCCCTATTTCCCTTGATTTCAGTTTTGCTAGGCCTCTTTGATACTTTGAACTTGATATCAATGGGAGTAACACTCACCTTGTCCTGAGGTAACAAATGCACGAGTGAGGGTTTCAGCAGCAGATGAGCTAAGATAGAATGGAGATTTTATGGAAATGAAGGTAGGAAGTCGGAATGGTTACATAAATTTATGGTTGGAAACTCATCTCAGCTGTCAACCATGGCACCAAGGCTGAGAATAACTAAATCTCAGCTGCTAGAGCGATGTGGTTGAAAGTTAGGGAATGGAATTCGAAGTGGTGTTCAAAAATATTGGACTAAATTGTCTGATCGCAATTTGCTTAATACAATCCATTTTCAGACATTTCTTCGACCAGCAGAAGCAAAAATGGATCAATTAGTCGCCCTAGAGTAGGACCAGCAAGAATTAGAAGGTCAAGAGAAATAGAGAACTTGCCTTACTTTTACAACAGTAGCTGCCATATTTGGACAACTTTTTATACGTCTCAATTTTTTTTATTGAATGAGTGTGGTTTAGTCAATGGGTGAGTGAGTAAATGGTGGAGGTGGTCAAATTGGGGGCATTTAGGTAGTCTTTGGGTCATCTGGTCTTGTTTGAGATTGGTCTAGGATGTGAGGACTGGTTTGGAGATCGATGGAAAAACTATTGGAATTAAGTGATTGATGGGATAATCATGATTAGTTGTAGTCAAGTTTGGTCTGGTCAGTAGAGCACTCAGGTTTCATCAGGTTGGGAAAGTGATGGTGAGCTGGAGTTGGCTGTATTGTGCTGTTGAGTAATGTGTGCTAGCCACTGAGTTAGAGCAGATATTAAATTTTATAACATTTCAGAAGTATGTATGCAGGCAAGCTCTGTGTATCTGGCCCTAGTCTCCATCCTGAGCTCAGGATCAGAGACATTAGAAACATAAATGAACCCATAAGAAGATTGAACTTGCCAGATACCTGTCTATAAGTTAGGAATTCGACTGGGCCCTGATGCGGATCTCCCAATATTTGGACACCAATTATCTGGACACAAGAAAATTTTAGGAAAAATCTCACTGTGCTTTTGGACAATGTTGCTGATGGGTAGGATGTAGGTGAGAAATAGGAGGGATTCTGTTTGACATTTGCTTCATTTAAATCACTTGGAATTATTCTGGAGGTAGGTAACAGATAGTAGGAATAAAGGTAGAATACAACAAGTGGTGTATCCCAGGGATCTGTATTTGGACTTTCACCATAATCTTTCACCATATATATCACCACTTATTTAATAGAATAAAATTAATTGTCCAGGTTTGGAGACAGTACATCATTGGGTAAGGTACAACGTTTAATTGAGAGGAAGGAGTTAAGGAAGGGCATAAATTAAGTGAATGGGGGGAAAGCTGTGATACATAAATTCACTGTGAGACCATTCAGTTTTTCACATGATAGGTAGTTAATTGAAAGGGATTCGTAGAAGGACTTGAGTTGATTGGTCTTTTTTAAAAATTCTTTCATGTGACCATGGATGTTGCTGGACGAGTTTAATTGCTTTTAAACTCATTTCAACTTTTGTTAGTCACATGTCTGGAGCCACATGTTGGCCAGACCACTAAGGACAACAGATTATCTTCCTGGTGAAAGGATGGTTTTACATTCCAGATTTGTTAATTGAATTTAAATTCCACCAGCTACCATGGTGGGATTTGGACC
>NC_057720.1:83942228-83972237 GCF_004010195.1 Chiloscyllium plagiosum | reverse complement strand
TGTAGAGGAGACCATATCGAATGCAAGGGATGCAGTAGATGACATTGGTCGAGGTACAGATGAATTTCTGACGGATATGGAAGGATCCCTTGGGGCCTTGGACAGAGTTGAGGGGAGTGATGTGGGTGCAGGTTTTGCACTTCCTGCAGTGGCAGGGAAGGGTGCAGGAGTGGGATGTGGGCTGGTGGGGAGTGTGGACCTGACAAGGGATTCACAGAAGAAATGGTTGAGGAGGGAAATATATCTCTGGTGGTGGGGACAGTTTGGAGGTGGCGAAAGACGATGCGTTGTATGCGGATGTTGGTGGGATGGAAGGTGAGGACTAGGACGGTTCTGTCCTTGTTGCATTGGGAGGGGTGGTGTTCAATGGCGGTGGTGCGTGATGTGGAGGAGGTGCGCTGGAGGGCATCATCAACTATGTGGGAAGGCAAGTTACAATCATGGAAGAAGGAGGCCATCTCGGACTTTGAGGTTAAACTGGTCATCCTGGGAACAGATGTGGCGAAGGCAGAGGAATTGGGAATAAGGGATGGCGTTTTTACAGGAAGGAGGGTGAGAGGAAGCGTATTCTAGGTAGCTGTGGGAGTCAGTGGGCTTGTAGTATATGTCTGTGGTTAATTGGTTGCCAGAGACGGTGATGGAGAGGTCTAGGAAGGGGAGGGAGGTTGCCGAGATGGTGCAGGTGAATTTGAGGTCAGGGTGGAAAGTGTTGGTGAAGTTGATGAACTGTTCAACCGCCTTGTGGGAGCACAAGGCGGCGCTGATATGGTCATCGATGTAGCAGAAGAACAGGTTGGGGTTGGTGCCAGTGTAACTGCAGAAGATGGACTATTCCACATCCGACAAATAGGCAGGCATAGCTGGGTCCCATGCAAGTGCCCATGGCTACCCATTTGGCTTGGATGAAATGGGAGGATTGGAAGGAGATGTTGAGAGTGAGGACCACTTCAGCCAGGTGGATGAGGGTGTCGGTAGAAGGGTACTGGTTGGGGTGGCGAGAGAGGAATAAACTGAGGGCTTGGAGACTTTCGTCGTTGCAGATCGATATGTACAGGGACTGGATGTCCATGGTGAAGATGAGGCACTGGGGGCTGGGAAAATGAAACTCATGGAGGAGGTGAAGGACGTGGGTGGTGTGACGAATGTAGGTGGGGAGTTCCTGGACTAAGGAGGACAGGACAGTGTCAAAGTGGGAAGAGATGAGTTCGAACCTTCCGATAATCCCTCCATACACTGGTTTCCTCGAACCTCCTGATAATCCCTGCATACATGGGTTTCCTCGAACCTTCCGATAATCCCTCCATACACTGGTTTCCTCGAACCTTCCGATAATCCCTCCAAACACGGGTTTCCTCGAACCTTCGGATAATCCTTCCATACATGGGTTTTCTCGAACCTTCTGATAATCCCTCCATACACTGGTTTCCTCGAACCTTCCTATAAAATTCTCCTTTCTCGCCTCTTCCAAACCACTCATTTCTGTGCTAAAGCTCTCCCTTGGATCTTTGCCAATTGCGCTGAACAGGAAATCAATTAAATCAATTTTAATTTCAATTTAGAAATTACAAAAGGCTTGTATCACTTGAGGCATGATTTTATGAAATCCCAAATGCTTGTTAACTCTGTTAAATTGGTCCAAGAGAAGTTGCCATGCAGATGTTTGTGTTTAATTAATGAGACCTGCTTTAGCTATTGCCTTAGATCCTGTTTTATTAGCAACATAGAACATTACAGCACAGTACAGCCCTTCTGCCCACTATGTTGTGCCGACCTGTGAAATCACTCTGAAGCCCACCTAATCTACACAATCATGTTTGTCATGATGTGTCTTTGCCAGTAAATGTTCTTCTATTTTTCATGAATTTGGTAAATTCAGTCAATCCAGAAACTAACACTAAACTGTATTAGCAATAAGGAGACTCCAAGACAACCAAGAAAGAATACCAGTTACCTAAATTCTAAAATCAAAACAAAATGTTTGAAAGTACTTGACAGATCCAGAAGCATCTGTGAGAAAAAAATGATAACTTTTCATCAGAGCAGTTTATCTCTCCACAGATGCTGCTCGAGTTGCTAAATTTTCCCAGCATTTTCCGTTTTAACTTTGCTCCATAACACTGTCTTAGCTTCTATTATATTGGAATTCCATAATCGGGTTTTGTCTGTCATTACTTCTAAACTTCAAAATGTTGAATCAGAACTGACTGGCAAGTCTTCTCATCTTTTTTTTGTTGATTGCCACTTTATAGTCATAATAGGAATTTGAGGTCCCAAACTGAATTCTTATTGTTTAGTTTTGTATAAGAAAAGTTATTTACCAAAAAAGATAAACTTTTTGATCTATATTGTTTCACTTAGAATCTTGGGATTACGCCGGGCTCCAGTGGTTGTTGGGAGATATGTGAACTTGTACACTGAGATAAAACCAGTTGCTTCTGAGCAGCTTCTGAGCACCTTCCTCACACAGGGTATGTATATATTTCATTTTGGGTATATAGTAATTCCAGATAATTACTGCTGTTCATTCCACAATAACACATATATAATATACATGAAGGTACTGTTTTAACACAGCGGTGTACAAATTGAACGCACATACTTTGATAATGTTATAGGATGGTGAGGTGGAAATCTTTTCCTTAGCAAGTCTTTTTCTGAATCTGCTATGACTGTTGAATTGTTAAAGTGGAGGGTCTATTTTGATATTGAAATAATACCATCAATGCCTTTCTCCTGAAGCAATATGTTGTTCTGAAAAATTAACAAGAGTTAAGCTTCCCCATGTCTTGTCTCATGTCATAGTGGCTCAATAATTAGCACTGCTGCCTCACAGCACCAGTGACCTGGGTTCGATTCCAGGGCAACTGTATGTGTGGAGTTTGCATATTTTTCCCGTGTCTGCATGGGTTTCCTCTCACAGTCCAAAGATGTGCAGGTCAAGTGAATTGGCTCTGCTAAATTTATCCATTGTGTTCAGGGATGTGTAGGTTAGGTGCATTAGTCAGGGTTAAATATAGAATAATAGGGTAGGGGATTGGGTCTAGGTGGGTTACTGTTTGGAGGGTTGGTGTGGACTTGTTAGGCCGAAGGGCCTGTTTACACTTTGTAGGGATTCTGTTCTATTCCTCTAAAGACAGCTAACTTGCAGCTTTTTGTAATGAAACGACATTCAAAGCATAACATAAAATTATACCTAATAAAAATGGTGGTAAAGCATTACAAACTAGGGATTATGAAAAAAGTGCTTGTGTAATTCTGAATTCATCTGCTTTTCCATCTCATTGTAATGTTTTGCAAAGTTTATAAAGAAGTGAACACTTCTATATTTCTGTAGTAGTTTCTGTCCATATTTTAATATCCCATCAGATGTTACTGCAGCTGGGTATATTAGTGTTTAATGGAGATATTGGATAAGAAAAGTGAAGTTCGTGTTGGAGCCCTTTGGGTGTTTTTATTTTCTGGATGCAATGAAAATCATCTGGATCAAACTACTCTATTCAACCACATAACTACAAATGCATAAAGAGCTAGAATACTGGAAGTCTAGGCACTTTGATTCCTTTTCAGGATACTCCATACTTCTTTACAAAACTGACTAATTTTAACAATAACATAGAGAAAGGCTGTGTTTTCTCTCTGAAGTGCTAACTCTGATGTTTGCTTTTAATTTGCAGCAATTGCAAATGATAAGACCATTATACACTGGAGTCAAAGTAGGCCACATAGTCCATCCAGTCAACTCCACTATTCAATGCGATAATGGAGTTTTGCATTTTTCTGCCACAAAACCTTTGATTGCTTCACAGATTTGAAAATCTATTTCAGATTTGAATATACTTAATTTAATCTAGACCCACATTCCTCTAAATTAGACAGTTATACAAATTCACCACCCTGAGACAAAACAAATCCCTTATTCATGAGATTATTGTCTTGTCCTAGATTATACCATAAAATGAAACAGCCTTTCTGCATCTACCCTAAGAATCTTGTTGCAATAAAGTGGTCTCTCATCCTTTTGAAGCTCACATCAGTACAAGCCCAGTCTAATCAACCTTTCCTAATAAGAAATTTCTTATTACATGGAATCAAGCAAGTGAAGCATCTCTGGGTTGTCTCTAACGTCTCTAATGGGGTACCCGCATGGGCCCCGGCTATGCCTGTCTCTTTGTCGGCTATGTGGAACAATCTATCTTCCACAGTTACACCGGCATTATTCCACACCTTTCCTCTGCTACATTGATGACTGCATCGACACCACCTCATGCTCCCACGAGGAGGGCGAACAGTTCATCAACTTCACCAACACATTCCATCCCTACCTTAAATTCACCTGGACCATCTCTGACACCTCTCTCTCCTTCCTGGACGTCTCTATCTCAATCAACGGTGACCAACTCAGCACTGACATTTTCTACAAACTCACCGACTCCCACAGCTATCTGGATTACACCTCCTCCCACCCTGCCTCCTGCAAAAATGCTATCCCTTATTCCCAATTCCTCCGCCTCCGCCCCATCTGCTCCCAGGAGGACCAGTTCCACCATAGAACACACCAGATGGCCTCCTTTAGAGACCGCACTTTCTTTCCTATATAAGTTTACATCATAAGTGTAAATCATCCAACGAAAGTTTTGCCATCTGCAAACAGACCCCACCTGGTCAGGTCCATCCCCCCCAACAACCCACCCTCTCCTCCTGGCACCTTCCCCTGTCTCCGCAGGAATTGCAAAGCCTGCACTCACACCTACCCGCCCACGTCCTTCCACATCTATCAAAGTTTCACCTGAATTTCCACGTTCTTTACTGTATCTGTTGCTCTCGATGCGGTTTCCTCTACATTGGGGAGAGAGGACGCCTACTTGCAGAGCACTTCAGAGAACATCTCTGGGACACCCACACCAACCAATCCCACTGCCCCGTGGCCGAACATTTCAACTTCCCCTCCCACTCTGCCGAGGACATGCAGGTCCTTGGCCTCCTCCATCACCATTCCCTTAGCCGCCAACACCTGGAGGAAGAATGCCTCATCTTCCACCTTGGGACCCTCCAACCCCATGGCATCAATGTGGATTTCACTTTACCCCAGTTGCAATCTTTCAGCTCAGCACCGGCCTCAAGACCCTGTCCCAACTGTCCATCTTCCTTCCCATCTATCTGCACCACCCTCCCCTCTGACCTATCACCTTTACCCCCACCTCCATCCACCTATTGCACTCTCAACTGCCTTCCTCCCAGCCCCACCCCCCCTCCCATTTATCTCTTCACCCCCAAGGCTCCTAGCCTCATTCCTGATGAAGGGCTTTTGCCCAAAACGTCAATTTTCCTGTGCTTGGATGCTGCCTGACCTGATGTGCTTTTCCAGCACCACACTCTTGACTCTAACGCGAGGATATATTTCCTTAGATGAAGAGACCAAAATTGCTCATAGGATTCTAGGTGTGATTTGACTGAGGCCTTTTTTGGTTTTAGCAATTGTTCTGCATTTTTACATTCTGTTTCATTTGAAATAAAGGCAAACACTCCACTTGCCTTCCCTAGGACCCACTGACCTTGTGTGCTAGCTTTTTGTGATTCATGCATAAGGATTCCCAAATTGCATAACTTCATTTTCCCAAATTATATTCCATCTGCCAGGTTTTTGCCAACCCTCATACACTGTCTGTATCCTTCTGTAAACTCTTTCTGTCATCCCCATTAGATGAATTCCCACTAATTTAGTGTCATATGTAAACCTGGCAATAGTGTTTCACTTCCGTCATCGAAGTCACTAACATATAATGTAAATGAATTGTGGCCCCAGCACTGATCCCTGTGGCACTCCACTAGATAAGGGGTTACAATCCTGAAAATGCCACTTTATCCCAACACTGTCTCCAGTTTGATTTCCAATCTTCTGTCCATGCTCATATATTACCCGCAAAACCATAGATTCTTATTAAGTAGCCTTATGTGCTAATTGGAAATCTAAATATATTATGTCTGTTGGTTCCCCTTTATCCTGTTTATTATTTCAGAAAAATATTTTTAAAAAATTGTTAGGCATGACTTCTCCATCGTGAAGTTATATTTACTCTGATCATATTGTATTCTAAATGTACTGGGATTACATCATTTATAATATACTCGAACATTTTCCATTGGTAGATGTTAAGTTAAATGGCTTATAGTTAATTTTTTTTTCCCTTGCCTTTTTGAATTAGGATGTTACATTAGCAGTTCTCAATCTTCTGGCACTTTACAGCATCTGAGGATTATCGGAAATTTACTACTCTCCGATTTTTTTAGCCAATTTTGTATCCATGTTATTGCTGATCTTCGTACTGCATGAACTCTAATTTTGTATCACACTTTTGGAAGTCCATTTACACCACATTAACAGTATTGCCCTCACGTTATCTCTTCAAAAACCTCCAGTAAAATATGACTGACTTAACTCCAAAGTGGCTTTCCATATTTTTAATGTGACTATTAATTTTGTCCTGAATAATACTTATAGTGGTTTCCCCACAACCAAAGTTAAACCAATAGTAAATTAGGCTTACTGTTACAAATGTTTTTGAACAGAGTGTAATATTTGCAATTCTCCGGTCCTTTGACACTATCTCTAAATGCAGGGAATATTGAAAACATATTGCCAGCCTCTGCAATTTCCTCTCTCATTTCCTTCTAAATCTTGAATGCCATCCTTCTGGTCCTCGTGCTTTATCAACTATAAAAATCAACAGCTTATCAAGTACTATTACGTTATCAATTTTGGATCCGGGTTTCCTATTCTGATACAGTTGCCTAGGAAGCATTTGCCTAACAAGTAAACACAAAGACCTCAGCAATGTCTCCATGTGTAAATTTCCTTTTTGGTCCCTATTTTTCTGACTTCTTTCATCATCCTTTTACTATTGATGTGTTTATGAAGACTTTGGGATTTCCATTGATGTTAGACTTTTCTCATAATCCCTCCTTTGCTTATCTCATAAGCTTTTTCACCTCACGTATAAACCTTATGTATTCAGCGTAGTTCACAGTTGTATTTACTAACTGTACCAGTCATAAGCACACATTTTATTCTTTAGCTACTCTATCTCCTTTGTCATCCAGGGAGCTCTGGATTTGTTTGTACTACTTTTTCCTTTTCATGGAATTAATCTTGACTGTACCTAAAATACTTCTCTTTGAAGGTAATCCATTGTTCAGTTACAGTTTTCCCACCAACCTTTGCCCCAATCTATCTGGTCTAGGTCTGTTCTTAGGAGAAAGTGAGGACTGCAAATGCTGGAGATCAGAGTCGAAAAGTGTGGTGCAGGAAAAGCACAGGTCAGGCAGCATCTGAGAAGTAGGAGAGTCGACGTTTTGGGCATAAGCCCTTCTTCAGGAATGTTCTGATGAAGTTCTTATGCCTGAAATGTTGACTCTCTTGCTCCTCGGATGCTGTCTGACCTACTGTGCTTTTCCAGTGCCATACTTTTTGTCTTAGGTCTAGTCTTAGCCCATTGAAATCAGCTGTCCGCCAACTGAATATTCTGACTCTAGATTTATAGTTGCCATTTTATATTGTAATTCTACATCTTATGATAGAGTCATCACTATCCTTTTATATGTACCCCACTGACAGTTGATGTACTTGATATACCTCATTCCTAACAACTAGGTCTAGTCGTGCCTCCTTTCTTATTGGGCCAAATATATAATGCTGTAGGGAATTCTTCTGATAATCTACGAACATTTGCCCTTTTCCATCATTAACTTTACCAGTATCCCAGTCTATATTGGGTAATCAATATTCCCCATTATAACTACTGTGTGATATTTACATAACCCCTGTAATTTCCTTGCAAATAGGATCCTCTCATTTCCACTAGCTACAGTTTATAGATTGCACCATGCAATGCAATTGTATCCTTTTTGATTTTTAGCTCTAGCCAAATTAATTGTCCTTGAACTTTCTGGAATGGCTTTTTTCTGTATCATTGCAATGCTCTCTTTAATCGATATCACCTCCTCTGCCTAACTTGTGGTGTGACCCCATCTCTGAATTTACTACTTTGGTGTTACCCATAAATCTCAGCCTCATGGTTGCACCACAGTGACTTCAGGTGTGCTCAAGCTCCAAAACATGGAGCTCAAGCTTGTGAAGCTTTTCATACTTGCTTTACATGGCTTTGTCTAGACCTCATTACAAGTAGACTGCTTCCCGCATGCTGAAGTATGAGCATTCTGAGCAGCAGTGGCACGAATAGCCTGAAGGTGTGATTCCCTGAAGAAAGTGTCTAAGAGCCCAGTTACTTATTGAGGTGAAGGCCATAAAACTATGTCAGAAACTTTGAGCCATGGAAGAAACCAGATGGTATAACTTTAAATCATCAAAATCTTTTAACTGAAAACGGAATAATTCAATTGATGGGGGCCCTAAATAAGTTGCTTAAATCGTTCAATTAAGATAGGATTGAGCAATATTGTTTTCTCTCAAACTTGGAAATTCTCTTCCCCAGACCGCAGTGAGGCTACACTCAAAACTACATGAGTGATTATTGGTCAACAAAGTAGTGGAGGGAGTTTTGTACTTGTGGTGGTGGTGTGGCGAGGCTATGATCTTTTTTTAGATTAGATTAGATTAGATTAGATTAGATTAGATTAGATTACTTACAGTGTGGAAACAGGCCCTTCGGCCCAACAAGTCCACACCGACCCGCCGAAGCGTAACCCACCCATACCCCTACATTTACCCCTTTACCTAACACTACGGGCAATTTAGCATGGCCAATTCACCTGACTTGCACATCTTTGGACTGTGGGAGGAAACCGGAGCCCCCGGAGGAAACCCACGCAGACACGGGGAGAATGTGCAAACTCCACACAGTCAGTCGCCTGAGTCGGGAATTGAACCCGGGTCTCTGGCGCTGCGAGGCAGCAGTGCTAACCACTGTGCCACCGTGCCGCCCACATCTTATTGAATGATGAAACATGCCTGAACAGTCTATGCTTATTCCTGCTTCTTATGAGAACTACCAGTGTTAATATTATATATTTTTAACTTTTCTGTTTATTATTTTAATAATCAAGAACAAATTTAATTTCAAAGTAAAATACTGAGTATAGTGGAAATGAGGCAGACTAACTGACAGAATCCAAATGGCTTTTTCCATGTTCAAGGGCAGAGCTCTCAATTTTTCTATGCGAAAGCTGAATTATATTTGTACACTGAATAAATTAGTATCTCAAGCAATAGTAAAAACAATTATTTTCTCATCACTTTAGCACAGTTAAAACAATGAGAGTCAAAAATACTTTACTTTCATTACTCCCAAATTAGTAATGCAGAAACATTTGTAAGCCAGAAGTTATGCCATTCAGGTCGTGCATTTGTAGCAAGATTCACATATTGGAATTTTCTCTAAACTCTTCTGTTATTTATTTATTTCACTATTGCTGAATGCAGCTTACCAGTCTGATGCAAATGTGCCAATGTCCATTACTAACTGAGAGAATAGAGTCCCTCCAGTTTTCGCACTGATCACTGAAATCCTGTGGACTTCTCTTAATTTTGTGATTTAACATAATCATCTCACTGTGATCAGATCAGAAGAAAATGGTATCTCATTGGAGAAAAACTTTTTTCCTTCATCTTTTGTTCATTTAAATGATAAAATAACTTAATTAATCTTGTGAATGCTTCAAGTAAAATTGTTCATTTTCTTGATTTGTCTTAACAAATTATTTTATTGTTTTTAGGTAACAATAGCTGCTTCTATGGAAAATGTTATTACTGCAGAGAATCAGAACCAGCCTGTGCTGATGGGCACATTATGGAAGGATCTGTGATACTGTGGCTACCAGACATCTGGCCATTACAAAAACATAGACACCCATGGGGCAGAACCTACAGAGAGGGAAAGCTAGCCAGGTATACTCCATCATTTAGCTACTTATTCCCCCAGATGTCTGTTAGCGGTTGTTTATTTAAGAGCAAAATACTGCAAGAAATCTGGAACAAACAGAATGCTGAAGAAACTCAGCAGGTCTGTGGAGAGAAAAACAAAGCTAATGTCTCCACTCCAGTATGATCCCTCTTCAAAGCTGAAAGATTTTGGAAACTTTTTTTTAATACTTTTGACAAAGGTGGAAGAGGAACAAAGGAGCAGATGGTGGAGAACTTATATTTATTGTACCAATACTTGGCCCTTCTTCAATGGCCACCCTCCCAGCCCCAAAGAAATAAGTCCTTATTGAAATGAAATACACAATAGAATTATAAATAGCAACCTTTCACATAGAAAGCATTGCAATGAGTTAGAGGTGATGACAGGCAAAGGTGAGATACTTGCCCACCTGGAGAACTGAAGGAATGAAACGGAGAAAAAATAGAAGGAAAGTTAGGCATATAGGTCACTTACCATCTCACCTGACTCATTTGCTGTGATAATTTTGCCAAAATCTTGCCCAACTCCTCGCTGACCTTGCTGGTCAAGAAACAAAATAAATGTTTACTTTTGATGGGTGCCCTTGAGGGTGACTACTTCATTCTCACTGACTCCTCTATTTGGTAATGCAACTAATAATATTACTGTTTTATGATGTGGAGGAGCCAGTGTTGGACTGGGGTGGACAAAGTTAAAAATCACACAACACTGGATTATAGTCCAACAGGTTTATTTGGAAGCACTAGCTTTCGGAGCACTGCTCCTTCATGAGGGTGGTTGTGAAGCAGGACCATAAGACACAGAATTTATAGCAAAATTTATACTGTTTTAATTTGTGTTGACGTGAGCATTTAGACTCTCACAGAACCCCATTAAATTTAAAACCACATCTTACAAGGAAAGCTATAATTTTACAGATATCATAGTTTTTAAATTGGAACAGAACAATGGACATAAGATAGCAGAGGTTTTTTTTCCAGAATAACTGATACAAGCTTCTACATATAAAAAGCTATCACCCTAAAGGCACTTTCCCCAAACTGGTGAGGTCACAAATAATGTATTTCAATCACATTTATAAAATTAGAATACTTTAAGAAGGCAGTTTCTACCCTGTTTATAGCATCTCAGATCTCATTACAGATTCAAAATTAGCAATAGACATTCATTATAGCAACATCTACAACAGTTTTTTCCATAGAGTAGCTCCTTAACAGGTGCAGCTTGAAGCTAAGATAAATTCACAATTAATTCATTTCCTCTTTAATTTCATGTTTTCCTGGCTTCTAGATAGCTGAGTGTTCCTTTGTTGACAGGTTTTAAAATGTTGTTTCTGTTCAGGATTTTTTCTTTCCTCCCTCTTGTAGCCAGCCTCTCTCTCAACCTGCTTGAAGCTGCCTCCTCTCCTCCACTACCCCTGAAGCTTTCATTTCCAAATGATGAGAAATAACAGGAACAGGAGTAAGTCCCTAAAGCCTACTCTGCCTTTCAGTAGGATCATGGCTGATCCAACATTCCTCGAGTCCATTTTCCTGTATTTTCCTCATAACCCCTGATTCCCCAACTAATCAAGAATTTATCTATCTCAAGCTTAAACATACGCAAGGACTCTGGCATACAGCTATCTATGGCAAGAAGTTCCAAAGACTTTAAATTCTCTGAGGGAAAAATTCCTCCTTATCTCAGTCTTCAATTGGTATCCCTTCATTCTGAAACTATGCTCTCTGTCTTAGACTCACCCATGAAAGAAAACATCCTCTTAGCATTTGCCCTGTCAAGACCCTTGAGAATGCTATATGTTTCAATGAGATCACCTCTCACCTTTCTAAACTCCAGCATGTAGAGTCCAAACGTGTTTAGACTTTACTTAAAAAATAGTTTCTTCATATCAGGGATCATCCTCGCAAACGTTCTCGGAACCGACTCCAATGAAAAGATATCTTTCCTTAATTAAGGGGACCAAAACTGCTCATAGGACTCTAGATGTGGTCTGACCAGTTGTAATAAGACTCTTATACTTCAATCTCCTTGAACTAAGGGCCAACATTTTATTAGCATTGCTGATTACCTGCTGCACCTGTATGTTAGCTTTCTGCGTTTCATGCACAAGTACCACCAAGTCTCTTTGTGTTACAACTTACTGAAATTTTTCCCCATTTAAATAATATTTTCTCTTTTGTTCTCCCTTGTAAAATGAATAACTTCACATCTTCCCACATTATACTCCATTTGCCAACTGTTTGTCCCAGTACTGAGTCATGGGTTGTCCTGAAAAAGAGCCACTTATCCATGTTTTCAATTCTCTACCTATTAGCCAATTGTCTATCCATGCCACTATACTACCTCCAACACTGTGTACTCTGATCTTATGGATTAACCTCTTCCTGAGGTACCTTGATGAATTGCCTTCCTGCTTTCCTCAGCCCAGTGGCTTCCTCACTTACTCACAATGCCCACAAAGTGTCTCGCTTTCTCCAAGGCTTCTTGCTGCAGCCTGCTTTTTCCAATTTACTATCTTGCACAATCATCCTCCTTTCTTGCATCTCCATCCCCAAAATGGTTTCAGGAATGAGGGATTTGAACCTTACGATTAGGTCAAAGAATCCAACGTTGAGGGGAGAGTAGATATAGAGCTGCATGTGATTGATAGTTTAAATAAGATAAAGAGATGTTGCCTTTAGCTGATGACACAATTATTGGGAGATATAGATTTGAGGTTTTGAGCATGAAATGGGAAAGGTCAGTTTATCCAGATGCTAAAACTGCCCTACTATCCATTTGAGCACCCATTAGCTTCTATCAGATCCCTATTCCTTTAATACCATCAGTTTGGAGTCAGCTTTAGTTCATTTGAATCCATCATCCATGCATTTGTTCACTCCATACATAACAGTACAGGTTTTTTCCAGGCTTTTTCTCTTTACACTGTCTGTAAACTTGGATATCCCAAATTCTGATTTGCACCTGGTTCTTATTCTTGGCTTCATCATTCTTGGCTCACCTTCAAGGAGACTAATTCAATAGGCCTTTATTGTCTGCAGTCTGTGAATCTGGAAGATATGTGTTGTGATCTGGAAGGCTCTCCAGATTTCACCAAAGATCCTCAGACAGGATGTTCCAAACCCACGACCACTTTCATCTAGAAGGACAAGGGCAGCAGATATATGGAAACACCAACACCTTCAAGTTCCCCTCCAAGCCACTCACCATCCTGACTTAGAAATATATTATCATTTATTCACTGACACAGGGTCAAAATGCTGGAATACCCTCTTTAATGGGGGGAGGGATGCAATACAGTATTATGGACCAGATCAGACCTGCTCAAAATATTTTAAGAAGGTAGCCTAGACCCTAACATTTTCCTATTTTAAAGGCAAATGTAACGTGCTGTGTTTGAGATGCACTTTGGCTGGTCAAACTACTCAACGTTTAGCAAAACACAATTTATTTAAACACTGTGGTTAAAATACGGCAAAAAAACAGAACTATTACTATTTAACTGTTCTAATATAATAACATCCTATAAATGCACCCCTTGTAGGCACATTCAGAAAAATAGATTTGTCTCACAGGTAACCCAACAGAGAGAAACCCTAGCTTCTAGCTGTAACCAAGAGAGAGAAAAGGTAACTTCTTCTAAATTCCAGCAGCTTCTGCCTGTTGTGACTCCCAACAGGAACTGCTTAAAGCTAAACCTAAAACTAAAAGAAAACTAGAAATCTTAGTCTGTGAGAATACCCTCTTTAATGGGGGGAGGGATGCAATACAGTATTATGGACCAGATCAGACCTGCTCAAAATATTTTAAGAAGGTAGCCTAGACCCTAACATTTTCCTATTTTAAAGGCAAATGTAACGTGCTGTGTTTGAGATGCACTTTGGCTGGTCAAACTACTCAACGTTTAGCAAAACACAATTTATTTAAACACTGTGGTTAAAATACGGCCACACCCACTCAGGCTGCTTGTATTGTTCAATCCTTTTAAAAAAGAAAAATTGTTGTTTATTTTATCTTGACTAGCCTGCTCGGCACCTCTGTCTTAAAAAAAAGACACAGTAATCTCTAAAAGCACAGTGGCAAGGCCTAGAAGATGACGGAGGCTTCATTTTTGTGTGTGTGTGTGTTTGGGGTGGGGGGAGGTTGGTGATGGTTCTGAGAGAGTAAAGCATAAGGGCTGGGTAAAGTTGTAGACTCAAGGTAGGTGGGGGAGGGAGGGAGGCCAGGAGAGAGAAGCAGGCTCCATGGGAGGGGAAGAGAAAAAGGGGCTGCAAAGAAGTGATGATGGTTTTAAACCTGTCAGCAAACGCCCATGCATTTCTTTTCTTTCAAATGTGTGCATTGCCAAAATGAGTTAATGTCCAAGAATGAATTGGATATTGTGTGTGATGCTGGCAGTGGCTTAATAGTAGTAACATTGCATATTCAAATAATGTTACAGATTTGTCAGGAATCAACAAAATATTTAAAGCAATGCTTAAATAGGAGGTAGTGATGAGAAAGGTAGCAAAACAGAGGAGTCTAGATTAAAGTGGCATACTGACTGTGAACATTGTCCCTTTTTTTTAAGTGGGATGTGGGCATCGCAGGATGGCCAGCATTTATTGCCCCTCCCTTGGTGCCCTTGAGAAGATGGTGGTGAGCCACCGCCTTGAACCGCTGCAGTCCACTTGCTGTGGGTTGATCCACGATGCCATTAGGGAGGGAATTCCAGCATTTTGACCCTGTGTCAGTGAATAAATGGTGATATATTTCTAAGTCAGGATGGTGAGTGGCTTGGAGGGGAACTTGAAGGTGTTAGTATTCCCATATACCTGCTGCTCTTGTCCTTCTAGATGGAAGTGGTCGTGGGTTTGGAGCATCCTGTCTGAGGATCTTTGGTGAATTTCTGCAGTGCATCTTGTAGATAGTACACACTGCTGCTACTGAACGTTGGTGGTGGAAGGAGTGAATGCAGTGCCAATCAACTGAGCTGTTTTGTCCTGAATGGTGTCAAGCTTCTTGAATGTTTTTGGGGCTGCACTCATCCAGGGAAGTGGGGAGTATTCTATCACACTCCTAACTTGTGCTTTGTAGATGGTGGACAGGCTTTCGGGAGTCAGGGAGTGAGTTACTTGTCGCAAAATCCTGAGTTTCAGACCTGTTCTTGTAGGCACTGTGTTTATGTGGTGAGTCCAGTTAAGTTTCTGATCAGTGATAACTCCCAGGATGTTGATAATGGGGTACTTAATGATGGTAACACCATTTAATGTTAATGGGCGGTGGTTAGATTGTCTCTTGTTGGCAATGGTCATAGCCTGACATTTATGTGATGCGAGTTTTACTTGCCACTTGTCAGCCCGAACCTGGATATTGTCCAGATCTTGTTGCATTTAGAAACAGACTGCTTCAGTTTCTGAGGAGTTGTGAATGATGCTGAACATTGTGTAAGCATCAGTGAAAATCCCCATTTCCGACTTTATGATGGAGGGAAGGTCATTGTTGAAGCAGCTGAAGATGATTGGGTCTAGGACACTACCCTGAGGTGCTCCAGCAGAGATGTCTTGGAGCTGAGATGACTGACCTCCAACAATCACAACTATCTTCCTTTGTGTCAGGTATGATTCTAACTACCGGAGAGTTTGCCACCTCATACCCATTGATATCCGTTTAGCTAGGACCTCTTGATATAACACTTGGTCGATGCAGCCTTGATGTCAAGGGCTGTTAGTCTCACCTCAGCTCATTTATCCATTTTTGAACCAAGGCTGTAATGAGGTCAGGAGATGAGTGGCCCTGGCAGAACCCAAAATGGGCCTCACCAAGCAGTTTATTGCTGAGCAAATGGTGCTTGATAGCACTTTTGGTGACACCTTCCATCACTTTACTGATGATCGAGAGTAGACTGATGGGGTGGTAATTGGCCAACTTGGGTTTGTCCTATTTTATGCCTGCGGAACATATTTAGCCTTTTTTTCACATTTTTGGGTAGATGCCAGTGTTGTAACTGTACTGGAACAGCTTGGCTATGGTCCTTAGCTTTTACAATATTCAGTGCTTTCAACTGTTTTTTGATATCACGTTGAGTGAATTGAATTGGCTGAAGACTGGTATCTGCAATGGTGGGGACTGCGGGAGAAGGTTGAGATGGATCATCCACTCAGCACTTCTGACTGAAGACTGCTGCAAAAGCTTCAGCCATATCTTTTGTTACTGATGTGCTGGGCTCTCCCAGGATGGGGATATTTGTGGAGGTGGAGCTGCCGCCGCCTCGTGAGTTGTTTAATCAACCACCACCATTCACAACTGGATGTGGCAGGATTGCAGAGCTTAGATCTGATCCATTTGTTATGGGATTGCTTAGCTGTCAATCACTTGCTGCTTGTGCTGTTTGGCATGCAAGTAGTCTTGTTTGGTGGCGTCACCAGGTTGATACCTCATTTTCAGGTATGTCTGGTGCTGCTCCTGGCATGCCCTCCTGCACTCTCCATTGAGCCAGGATTGGTCCCCTAGTTTGATGGTAATGGATGACTGGGGATATGCCAGGCCATAAGATTACAAATTGTGCTGGAGTACAATTCTGCTGCTATTAATGGCCCACAGAGCCTCATGGATGCTCAATCAAGTTGCTAGATCTGTTTGAAGTCTGTCCTATTTAACACCGTGATAATGCGACAGAATATGGTGGAGGTATTCTCAATGTGAAGGCGAGACTTTGCCTTTGCAAGGACTGTGCGGTGGTCACTTTTCACAATACTGTCATGAACAGGTGATCTACAGCTGGCAGATTAGTAAGAATGAGGTCAATCCATTTACGCTATAGTTTCAAGGTATTTACTTGTTCTTAAGTGTGATTTTCCAATATGCAATCTGTAAGAGTTTAGATGTTTAATTGTATGTTGTACTTTGCTTGAGCCTGGATGATCATATAGTCACCACATGGAAATTGGTCTGTGATCATGTGATCCATCATACTTCATGTTTAGAATGTTTTTCTCTCTTGTTGGTTCTTTCATCACCTGCCACAGACCCAGTCTAGCAGTTGTATCCTTTAGGACCTGACCAGCTCGGTCAGTAGTACTGCTGCCAAGCCACTCTTCGTGGTGAACATTGAAATCCATCACCCAGAGTACATTTTGTGCCCTTGCTATCCTCAGTGCTTACTCGAAGTGTTCAACCTGGAGGAGTACTGATTCATCAGCTGAAGGAGGATGACGCTAGATGGTAATCAGCAGGAGGTTTCCTTGCCTATATTTAACCTGAAGCCACAAGACTTCATGGGGTCCAGAGTTAATGTTGAGGACTCCCAGAGCAACTCCCTACCGAGTTTATACTGCTGTGCCGCCACCTCTGCTGGGTCTGTCCTTTCAGTAAGACAGGACATATCCAGGAATGGTGATAGTAGTGTCTGGGACATTGTCTGCAGGGTATGATTCCATGAGTATGCCTATGTTAGGCTGTTGCTTGATTAGTCAGTTAGACAGCTGTCAATTTTGGCACAAGCCCCCAGATGTTAGCGAGTATGACTCTGCAGGGTTGACAGAGCTGTTTCTGTTGTTGTCTTTTCAGGTGCCTTGGTCAATGTTAGGTGATCAATCCGGTTTTACTTTTATTGACGTAAACGAAGTGAGACAGGGTAATAATAAACTACGGTTGATGAATAGTATATTAAAGGGTGTATGGTGACGTGCCATGCTAGAGAAAAATACATCAGTAGTAAGACAATGGAAAAATTTAAAAATGGGAATTTAAATCAATACACTCGATCAAAATTTAAGGAGGGTTTGCAAGAACAGAGCTGTATGAAGTGAAGGATTTAGTGAGGTAAGATCCAAGGTACATACTATTGAATGATATAGACTTTATGTAGGTTAGAATTCAGGAAAGCAACAAAGAATTGTATGATAGAATTAAAGCATGGATATGCTCAGTGTTAGAGATGAGGTTGAAATGGAGGTGAGCTCTTGATACTGGATTTGATATGGCATTTAGGGCAGAACACAGTTTAAGGAAGTTGTCACAATTGATTGCTCAATGCTTGGTGAACAACTGACTGTAAAGGAGGTTTGAATCAGCAACTGAGATTTGCAATTTTTTGCAGGTGTCCTTCATGCAAGCTCCAGCGAGTTTATTGTATTGCAACTCCTGGGTCAATATATTTTCAAGACAAAGTGAGAAAAAGGATAAAATTGATTAAAAGTTTGCACGCCAAACAACCTGTTATACAGAAAATAAATTCACAAAGACAGCTTTGGATTTTGGGGCTTTATGAACTTTGGAAGGATTGTTAACCTGTATGTATATCAGCCCACGTGTAGAGTTTATTTTTAAGTTAACTTGCATCCTACAAAAGGAACTGCACTTAACGCAATGAAAAATATCTTATATTGAGCAATACTCAGAATTAATTTTGATATAATCGTATGTACTATAAGTTGTTTCAAAATTGTTGGATATTGCATCTCGATGTATTCATTTTTTGTAGGTGGGAGTATGATGAGAGTTATTGTGATGCAGTAAAGAAGACCCCTCCCTATGATTCCGGCCCCCGTCTTCTGGATATAATAGATACAGCGATTTTTGATTACTTGATTGGCAATGCAGACCGTCATCACTACGAAAGCTTTCAGGATGATGGTGGAGCAAGCATGTTAATATTGTTGGACAATGCAAAGAGGTACATTACAGAAACTTCATTGTACACTTAATGGTCTAATTAGTAGAATAGCATCGTGGGTGATATTTACTAACAATATATATTAAGAATAGTTAAAATTTAAGGTTTTATTTCCTTCAAATAAATCAATTATAACAGGCCTTGTTTCATTTTGGTACGTTTACGTCTATGTAAACCAACTTTAAGGGCATAGGATGGCATAATTTTATGCAGTTTAAAATAAATGAATTTATGATAGTAACGCATGAAACATTGGTGTTATGTATATCGTTTTTTATTATTGGTCTTTTATTGTTTTCATGGTTTAGATTCTAAACTGTATTTTCCCCTGGGTACTTGAACATAATGGCGTAACTGACTCTCTCATTGGCAATAACCCAACTTCTCATGAAGTATAGGTGATGGATACAGGAAGCCAATATTGTTTACCTGATCAATATTAGTAGTAGTATTGCAACATTGAATGGTGGAATTTTGCCTGTCTTCACTCCAGCAGCTAGTTCTTTAACATTGAAATCAATGGGAAGCACACCTACAGTTTTCCAGTAAGCTGCTCATTGTGTCTGAATCATGTTGGTAAATTCTCATGGAATTTTGTCATATCCTTATGGTCTTGGTTTCACTGTTACATCATTTAGTTTAATGGTTTCTCACTTTTATGTAAGTCATGCAATTTGTTTAATGGGAAGTTTGTAATAGAGTCATCGAGTCATACTTAGTACATTTTGGATCTTAAAATTGAAACTTTTCATTATGGTAGTCACCCAAATTTTCAAGTCAGGATACAGCTTTAGCAGTATGTTTAATTGATGAGGCTATCAATATTTATCATTAATCCAGAATAAAATAGAGATCATCATCCAGAACATGCACATGCATTGTTAAGTGCAAGATCTAGAATTTATGTTTTGAGTTACCCAGCACCCAGGCTGTGCCATAACAAAATCTTGCTGAAGGACTCTAATTTGATATACATTCAATGCATAAAACTGAGGCTATTATCTACTCATTGTTCGGGAAAAAGTAAGATTAATGCATTCGGTAGAAAATGACCCTAAAAATAAATACAAGTGTGAAGTCTCTTCAGAAATTAACGTCAGTGGGAGTTTGTTTTAAGATTTTAAATTTTTTTTCTCTTATTTCTTTTGCTTATCTGATTTTGCTTCCTTTGCATGCATTGAACATTTTTTATACTTGCTGGTCTGTCACAGCAAGGGTTCTTCAATCTGGTTGAGAAGCTTTGCTGTTCCACCCTGTGCTGATACATTGCATAGGTGTCTGACAGTGTCCATGCTGTATGTAATTCTGATTGGAGCAATTCTATTCTCAAAAGCGCACTGGCCAGCTGTTTGTATGTAAATATCACCGCATCTTTACTACTGCACACTTAATTCTAATTCATATTACAGGGTAATTGAATGTGAAAGTCCTTACTCTTTCACATTATGTAAGCTGCCAGGGGAAACTTATAGAAATGGTGTCAACCTAATTTCCAGTAGAAATTTAGAAGTGCAGTTATGGATGTGGACATGTCGAGATTATGTCACTGGATCTAATGCCACAATGATAACTGGTGAAATTTAAAATCACTTATTAACTTGGAATTAAGATCTAGCTTCAGTAAAAGTGACCATAAGAGTATCATCGATTGTCATGGAAATCCATCTCAT
Source organism: Chiloscyllium plagiosum (assembly GCF_004010195.1). Taxonomy (NCBI): domain Eukaryota; kingdom Metazoa; phylum Chordata; class Chondrichthyes; order Orectolobiformes; family Hemiscylliidae; genus Chiloscyllium; species Chiloscyllium plagiosum. Next base: position 83,951,994 of record NC_057720.1, on the reverse strand, counting down.
GGAAAGAAATCTGCCATCCTACCTGCCTGACCTTCAGACCATAGCAATGTGGTTGATTTTTAGCCATCCTCTACAATGATCTAGCAAGGCAGTTAAGGTTAGGAAACAATATCCACTTGTCATGAAGAAAGAGAAAAAAAAGCTAGCACTTTTCCTCAAAAGAAATAAGAGGATTATTGTTACAGGAAAATGGAAGTATCACCACTGCTTGAGATGTAAAATGAGGCCTGGTGCTAATGTAATCTACAGATAGCTTTACATAGCAAAACAGAAGTTTTGTATGTGGCATTTGAGAACTTTGATATTCTTTACTTAAGCATCCAAGTTGAATTGCCTAGCACTAACACCTGGGATAAGGATCTCTTCACCAAAAAGATTTTAAAATCATTATTGTCTTCTGTTTGTTTCTAGTTTTGGGAATCCAAGTTTAGATGAACGAAGTATCCTCGCAGCTGTTTATCAATGTTGCATGTAAGTGCCTAGCAGCTCATAAAGCTGCAAAGAAATTATTCAATAGGTATGAATTATTCTGTTGTGTAATCATCCAAGCTAAAGTCAGTTTTAAAAGATGAAAATAGGTGTCTGGTTGAAATGCAGAAATTCTGTTTTATAGTCACAGAGTCATCGAGAAATATGGCACAGAAACAGACTCTTTGATCCAACTTGTCCATCCTAACCTAGTCCCATTTGCTAGCACTTTGCCCATACCCATCTAAACCCTTCCTATTCATATACCCGTCCAAATGCCTTTTAACTGCTGTAATTGTACCAGCCTCTACCACTTCCTGTGGCAGCTCATTCCATACCGCCCTCTGTGTGAAAAGGCTGCCCCTTAGGTCCCTTTTAAACCTTTCCTCTCTGAACCTAAACCTATGACCTCTAGTTCTGGACTTGCCACCCCAGGGAAAAGACCTTGTTTATTTTTCCTCCCCATGCCCCTCATGATATTATAAATTTCTATAAGGTCACCTCTCAGCCTCCAATGCTCCAGGGAAAATAGCCCCAGCCTATTCAGCCTCTCCCTATAGCTCAAATACTCCAACCCTGGCAACATCCTTGTAAATCTTCTCTGAACCCTTTCAAGTTTCGCAAAGTCTTTCCAATAGGAAGGAGACTGGAATTGCACGCAATATTCCAAAACTGGTCTAACCAAAGTCCTGTACAGCCACCACATGATGTCCCAACTCCTATACTCAATGCTCTGACAAATAAAGGAAAGCATACCAAACACTGCCTTCACTATCCTTTCTCCCTGTGACTCTACTTTCAAGGAAATATGAACGTGTACTCCAAAATCTCTTTGTTTAGTAACACTCCCCAAGATCTTACCATTACGTATAGAAGTCCTGCTCTGAATTGCTTTTCCAAAATGTAGCACCTCGTATTTATCTAAATTAAACTTCATATGTCACTCCTCAGCCCACTGGCCCATCTGATCAAGATCCTGTGGTACTCCGAAGTAACTCCTTCGCTGTCCACTCCACCTCCAATTTTGGTATCATCTGCAAACTTATTAATTATAGCTCTTATGTTCGCATCCAAATCATTTATATAAATAACAAAAAGTAGTGTACCCAGCACTGATCCTTGTGGCACTCCACTGGTCACAGGCCTCCAGTTTGAAAAGCAACCCTCCACCACCATCCTCTGTCTTCTACCTTTGAGCCAGTTCTGTATTCAAATAGCTAGTTCTCCCTGTATTCCATGAGATCTAACCTTGCTAACCATGGGGAACCTTGTTGAACATCTTACTGGAGTCCACCGCTCTGTCCTCACCAATCTTCTTTGTTACTTCTTCAAAAAACTCGATCAAGTTTGTGTGTCATGATTTCCCACACACAAAGACGAGCTGATCAGTCCTTGCCTTTCCAAATATATGTAAATCCTGTCCCTCAGGATTCCCTCCAACAACTTGCCCACTATAAATGTTATGGTCAACGGTCTATAGTTCCCTGGCTTGTCCTTACCACCCTTCTTAAACAGTGGCACCACATTAGCCAACCACCTCACCAATGACTATTTATGATACAAATATCTCAGCAAGGGGCCCAGGAATCATTTCCCTAGCTTCCCACAGAGCTCTAGGGTACACCTGATCAGGTCCTGGTGATCTATCCACTTTTATGCATTTCAAGACATCCAGCACCACCACCTCTGTAATATGGACATTTTTCAAGATGTCACCATCTATTTCCCCACATTCTATATCTTCCATGTCTTTCTCCACAGTAAACACAAATGCAAAATACTCATTTTGTATTTCCTGCGGCTCCACACATAGGCTGCCATCTTTGATGGACCTTGTTCTCTCCCTAGATAGCCGTTTGTCCTTAATGTATTTATAAAAACCCTTTGGATTCTCCTTAACCCTATTTGCTAAAGCTATCTCATATCCACTCTCTGCTCTCCTGATATTCCTATTAAGTATACTCCAACTGCCTTTATATTCTTCTGAGGATTCTCTCAATCTCTCCTGTCTATACCTGACATATGATTCCTTCTTTTTCTTAACTAAACCTCAATTTCTCTGGTCAGCCAGCATTCCCTACACCTACCAACCTTTGCTTTCACCCTAACAGGAATATATTGTCTCTGGACTCTCCTTATCTCACTTTTGAAGGCTTTCCATTTTCCAGCTATCGCTTTACCTGCGAGCAAGTGCTCCCAATCAGCTTTTGAAAGGTCTTGACTAATACTGTCAATGTTACCCTTCCTCCAATTTAGAACTTCAACTTTTAGATCCGATCTATCATTTTCCATCACTATTTTAAAACTAATAGAATTATGGTTGCTGGCCCCAAAGTGCTCCCCAACTGACACCTCAGTATCCTGCCCAGTCGTATTTCCCAACAGTAGATCAAGTTTTGCGCCTTCACTATTAGGAAAATTCACGTACTGAATCAGAAAATTTTCTTGTACACACTTAGTAAATTCCTCTCCATCTAAACCCTTAACACTACAGCAGTCCCAGTCTATGTTTGGAAAGTTAAAATCCCCTACCATAACCACCCTATTATTCTGACAGAACTGAAATCTCCTTACAAATTTGTTTCTCAAATTCCTGCCGACTACTCAGGGATCTATATACAATGCTAATAAGATGACTATCCCTTTCTTATTTCTCAGTTCAACCCAAATAACTTCCGGATATATTCCCAGAAATAGCCTTCCTCAGTATAGCAGTAATGCTATCCCTTATCAAAAACGCCACACCTCCTCCTCTTTTGCCTCCCCTTTAGCATTTTTTACCTGGAATATTAAGCTGCCGGTCCAATCCAAGCCTGAGAGACTTTTCTGTAATTGCTGTGATATCCCAGTCCATGCGCTGAGTTCATCTGCCTTCCCTTTTAGCTCTCTTGCATTGAAGTAAATGCAGTTTAATTTATCAGTCCTACCTTGTTCTCTGCTTTGTTTCTTCCTGCCCTAACTGTTTGATTTGCTTCCTTTCCCAATTGTACCAGTCTCTGATTGATCTTTTTCCTCAGTGTTTCCCTGGGTCCCAACCACCTCCCCCACCAGTTTAAATTCTCTCATGCAGGTGTAGTGAATCTCCCTGCCATTATAATCAAGAAAGAACCCACTGTACTCACTACTGAGTAGACTAACAGAAAGGTTACACTTTAAAAACTATGCACTTGTCTATTCCTGTGTTGCAAGCTCTCCCATACAGGTTCCTCCAAGATCAGTTGTGAATTTGCTGTTCATTTTTCCTAGACGCACTCCAATGTCCAGAGATACATGAATTCAAACAGCAAAAGCAGTAACTGCACAGATTCACTGGTGTGTCAGTTAACTGTGTAGGTTTCTTTCTCTCTCTCCTTCGCTGACCATGTGCTCGCTGGAGACATTCTTTCATTTTTACAAACTGTCCAAACAACATGATATATGGACACATGCGAAGTTACAGTAACAGAGTACTTGTGCGAACTCCTTATAATTTTTGTTTTATGGCACATTGAACCCACAGTGGTGTGTAGATTTGTGATTCCAGTCCTTTACACAGTTTCCCCCCCGACGTGATCGACGATGCCCTCCACCGCATCTCCTCCACTTCCCGCTCCTCCGCCCTTGAGCCCCGCCCCTCCAACCGCCACCAGGACAGAACCCCACTGGTCCTCACCTACCACCCCACCAATCTCCATGTACAGCGTTGCAAGGGAAGGTGCCGGGAGTGGTGGTTGGGTCGGTGGGGGGTGTGGATCTGACAAGGGGGTCGCGGAGGGAGTGGTCTCTACGGACAGCTGATAGGGGAGGGGAGGGAAATATATCCTTGGTGCTGGGTCTGTTTGGAGGTGGCGGAAGTGACGGCGGATGATGCGCTGTACATGGAGATTGGTGGGGTGGTAGGTGAGGGCCAGTGGGGTTCTGTCCTGGTGGCGGTTTGAGGGGCGGGGCTCAAGGGCGGAGGAGCGGGGAGTGGAGGAGATGCGGTGGGGGGCACCGTCGACCACGTCGGGGGGGAAATTGCGGTCCTTGAAGAAGGAGGCCATCTGTGTTGTACGTATTTTGAACTGGTCCTCCTGGGAGCAGATGCGGCGGGCCGCCTTCCTGACCTGCAGTCTTCTTCTTGCCCTCTCCGCCTCCACCCTACTCCGACCTATCACCTTCACCTTTACCTCTTTCCACCTATCACATTTCCAACGCCCCTCCTCCAAGTCCCTCCTCCCTACCTTTTATCTTCTCCTGCTGAACACTCTCTGCTCATTCCTGAAGAAGGGCATGTGCCCGAAACGTCGAATCTTCTGTTCCCTAGATGCTGCCTGACCTGCTGTGCTGTTCCAACAATAAAGTTTCAGCTTTACACAGTAAATCAAAGTTCTCCAACAGGGAAAGCACTGTTGCACTAGGCCATATGAATGACAGAGTGTCAGTAATGTAATGTACATGATGCACATTTTTTCTTGAAAGCTGTTTTGTAGCTTGTGTCTTGCAATGCAATAAGTTAACAAAGTATATCAGATTGTCCTGGGTTAGAATAGAGATAAGAGAGAGACAGCTTAAATGACTTGCAATTTTGGTTTAATAAAAAAAGGCAACTTTTATTACAAGGCAACAACAATATTTGCTTCTTAAATAAACTGATATAACTTTTCTGATTTAGGCTAAAAACAAAACCCACCCATTACAAATTAATGTTGAATATCGATTAGAGGAAGCACTGAGGGTGGCAAGAGGAAAGAGTAGACTCTAGGTGGACAATTTCATGGAGTAATTTGATAAAACGACTACTGACTGGGCTGTCTGAGTCCTGAAGGACATATCTGCCAAACTGGGCCAATAGCAAGTGATGAGTGAACCAACATATGGAGAAAAATCAACTTGATCTCATTCTTGCTAATATATCTGTCACAGATACACTGTACCACAGAGTGACCATTGCACAGACAGGCAGGTATGAAGTCTGGTCTTTACACTTAAAATACCATCCATCTTTTATGGGGCATTACCACTATTAAATGGAATTCAGAAAGGCTCGAGCAGCTGAAAATGGGACACCTATGAGACATTGTCAGCAGCAGAATTATTTTCAACCACAATCTGCAATCTCTTGGGCTGGCATATCCTTAACCATTGCCATCAAGCCTGGGGAACCAACCCTGTCTAAATAAAGAATGTCAAAAATACACTGTCTACTTGTTGAAGCTACACTGTATGCATGCTAAGCTGCAAATGCAGCATACTCTTGCTGGAGCTGAGTGATCCCATAATTAACAGATCTAATCAAAGCTTTGCAATGCTGCCACATTGAGTTATGGTTGACAAATAAACAAATTATAAAAGGAGATAGTTCCATAAAATTCACCTCCTCAATGGTAGTTGAACCCAGCATTAATTCAGCAGACAGGGCTGGAACATTTGCAATCACCTTTAGTCAGAACTTTATGTGGATGATTCATTTCTGCCTCCTCAAGTACCCCACCAATGCAGTGTGTGTCATGTACAAGGTTCATGGTTGCAACTTGCCACAGCTTCTTGACACTACCTCCCAAAACAGCGACCCACTAAGAAAGACAAGAGAAGTAGAATTCTGTGCATGTTACCACCACCTGCAAGTTGCATATTATTTGGTCTTAAAAATATATTGCTATCCCTTAATTGTTGGGTCAGTGACTACTGATGTTTTTTGAAAGCCTTATTTGCAGAGTTGAGTTAGTGATGTCATCACAAGTGTTTGCAATAAGAAAATTAATCCTCCATTTCAATATTTATCCCATAAGAAATGTATGGGCAAGTTTAGAGATTGAAAGGATTTGCAATGAACCAAAGTTATGCGTTGAAGTTGGCAGGTGTGTGTTACTTGGATAAGTAGTTGCAAAACGATTAGCTGGCCTGTTGAATGCTAGGTTGATTTTAAGCTCTTGTTCGCTCTGAGGGTATGTAAGGGATAAAAGCTAAGATTTCCCACTTAGATAAAATCCTAAATTAAAATATGAAATGGCACATTTTGTCGAATTGCATGTCTACTTAGGGTTGTAGTTTCCAGGATCAGCCATTGCAGTAAGTGCTCCCCTAGTGCTGTGGTGTTAAAATTCTAGAACTCTTACTCTAACAGAGAGAGAGTGTTTCTTTGTGACTCGTGCAGTTGCTCACCAGCATCTGAAGGGAAATCTAGGGTGGACGATAAGTACACACCTTGTCAGCTGTAAGTGAGATAAGGAGTGACAATTTGATTCCAAGGTACTTAAACTCTGTCTATGTATAATCTTATTTACTATCATTTTTAATTGTCCAAAAGTAGAAGCAAACAATAGTATTCAAAAAAAAATGCTGGATTCGAGTAAGCAAAAGGATTAAACTTTATTTTCAGGAAATTTGTGCTTCTTAACACTTATGGTCCTTAATATGAATGGTTTAGAGTTTATATAAGTTAGAATTCAGAAAAACAGCAATGAAATAATGCACGCACATGCTCAGTGTTAGGGATGAGCTTGAAAAGGTGGTGAGCAATGTTGCCAAGATTTTGATGCTGGATTTTATATAGCATTTAAGGCAGAACACTGTTTAAGGAAGATGTCAAGATTGGTTGCAAGACACCTGATGAACAACTGGCTGTAAAGGAGATTTGAATCAGCAGTTACCTTGCCCAAACAGAATTTGCCGATCTCACCCACAGCTGTGGAACAGAATTGAAAAATCCATACGTGATGGGAGCCATGATAACTTGTTGGGGTAACATTAACAAAGGCTTGGAGTTATCTTCTGTTACAGTTGGGGAAAAAAAGTGCACAGGTTTGCTGAAAAGAGCTAATAAACAAATATATGCTTACTAAGATTGCAGCTTTGGGAGTGATGCAGGTTAATGTGTAGTCCGTACGAATTTATTCTATGTTCCTTTTGCATTCAGTTCCTGGTATTTGTTTAGAAGCATAGTTCAGGCAACTCATGGTATGGGAGGGTCCCGTTCACACATCCACAGTTTCCAGATGATATTGCTCATGTTTGTATAGTATTTGTGGGCGGCATGGTGGCACAGTGGTTAGCACTGCTGCCTCAGCGGTGGAGACCCGGGTTCAATTCCCGCCTCAGGCGACTGACTGTGGAGTTTGCACGTTCTCCCTGTGTCTGTGTGGGTTTCCTCCGGGTGCTCCGGTTTCCTCCCACAGTCCAAAGATGTGCAGGTCAGGTGAATTGGCCATGCTAAATTGCCCGTAGTGTTAGGTAAGGGGTAAAGGTAGGGGTATGGTTGGGTTGCGCTTCGGCGGGTCGGTGTGGACTTGTTGGGCCGAAGGGCCTGTTTCCACACTGTAATGTAATCTAATCTAATTACTCATTCAAACCAGGTAGAATCTAGAAATTGCAAGTAAAAAATTTATTTTCTAAATAAACCTAGGAGCACACCTGGGTTTAAAAAAAACGAGGAAACCAAGTATCAAAAAATACTAATTTGACTAGTTTCAGAACCTGAACTGTAGTTAATATATTGTTAGACAAAGCAAAAATTATTGGAGCTTGTGAAAAAGGCAATGTAATGCTAATGGGGACTATAATCTTCAATCAAACGTTTAATCAATTGACAAAGGTGGTGTAGGAGATGAGTTTGTAAATGGTTTTCTGTCAGCTTCCTTGAGGAATATGTTTTGGAACCAAATGAAGATAAAACTGTTTTAGATTCTATTATATAATAAGGCAGGATTAATTAGTAATGTCATTAGTAGAAGATCCGCTGGGAAGTAGTGATCCTAATACAACTGAATTCTGCTTTAAGTTTGCATATGACATATTCCAATTGTAAACAATCTTAAGGTTAAAGCTAATTACAGAGAGAGTATAAGAGAGAGTTGGCTAAAATTAATTAGATCAATAAGAACTAAAATATCTGATCGATATCAAACATTTATAAAGTAACTCTCCTATTCAGCAGAAATTCAGTGAAAAAGATACATCTGTGGCTTACTAAACCAGTAAATGTAAAGACTATATCTTTTTATTTTTCTGTATTTTTGACTGTGATATGAAATCTGAAAAGGACTGTTTTAAAGCCCAAGGATTGTGAATGATTACTGCACTTTCCAAAAGCAAGTTACCTGACACTCATAAGTGTTATTTACACAGCAGTTTGCGCGGGCAATAGGGGAAAACTCCTGTTGCGGATGAGCCAGAGCCAAGGGATGTGTATGAGTGGAAATTTGGCCACCAACAAATAGCTGACTGGTCTGTGGACTAGTGGCCTGTTAGCAATGTCAAAGGCTTCTGCCTGTCACCAATTATGTGATTGTTCCCAGATAGCTGAACATCTTATGGGTTTGAATGTTTGAGGGAGAAGCATTTGGACCTTTCAAAGGGAAGGAGCTGTGTCTCTGCTTGCATTAAAAGAAACTCAAACCAAAAGAGAGCCAGTTTCTTTCTCCTCAACAGTTGCTATAAGAATAGGTCAGATACATAAGTGTAAGCCAGTCACCCTTTGTCACCTGCAAACAAGTGAAAATACCGAGAGAAGGAATGTTGAGAAACAGCTTTCTGATCAGCAAAAGGTTCATTTCAGCAAATCTTAAATTGTCTTCTGAGATTTAATTTTCTCCCAAAACATTTTTTTGGCATCTATCTCTATGTATGTTTAGAGAGGTAGTTTTATAAGTTGATTTGAGTTTTAATGAGTAGAGTTATATGTTGATGGTTCATAATAATTTATTTGTAATAAATAGTACTTTATTTGTAATAGTACTATTTATTTGTAATAAATAGTATAGAATCCTGATCCATGCTTTCTGGCAACCTGGGCCTAAAATTCAAGTAAATTAGGAAATTCACTTCTAAAAATTTTTAATTTTGTGTCGATTCTTGGATTAGTGGGATTGTTTTTCAGCACACTATCCTTGTGAGGCATGACATGAAGGATGGTATTAAATTAAAAGGAAAGAATTATAATGTTGCCATGATATTTCTAAGTCTGATTATTTTAGAGTGTTTTAGAAACCAGGAAAGGCCACCAAGATGTTGATTAACAGATGAAAACTGTAAGATACAGTATGACAGATACAGTATGCATGTAAAAACAGGGTTGTAAGAGTTTTTGCAAATATGTAAAAAGGAATACAGCATCCAAAATAAAGGTTTTAACAGAGAAGCAGAAATTGTCAAGGGTGATGAGGAAATGGTAGAGACAGTGAACAAATATTAGATTAGATTACATTACAGTGTGGAAACAGGCCCTTCGGCCCAACAAGTCCACACCGACCCGCCGAAGCGCAACCCACCCATACCCCTACATTTACCCCTTACCTTACACTACGGGCAATTTAGCATGGCCAATCCACCTGACCTGCAC
>NC_057720.1:83915838-83941980 GCF_004010195.1 Chiloscyllium plagiosum | reverse complement strand
CTAGGAACTCTCCAACCACAAGGGATGAACTCGGGTTTCACCAGTTTCCTCATTTCCCCTCCCCCCACCTTGTCTCAGTCAAATCCATCGAATTCAGCACCGCCTTCCTAACCTGCAATCTTCTTCCCGACCTCTCCGCCCCCACCCCAGTCTGACCTATCACCCTCACCTTGACCTCTTTCCACCTATCACATTTCCGACGCCCCTCCCCCAAGTCCCTCCTCCCTACCTTTTATCTTAGCCTGGTGGACAAACTTTCCTCATTCCTGAAGAAGGGCTTATGCCCGAAATGTCGATTCTCCTGTTCCCTGGATGCTGCCTGACCTGCTGCGCTTTTCCAGCAACACATTTTCAGCTGTGATCTCCAGCATCTGCAGACCTCACTTTCTCCGCTAAATTGGGGGAAGACCAACTTTACCAAAATTTGGCAGGAGCTGGGAATGTAGATTGGGAGCAGCTATTTGAAGGTAAATCCTTCACATTTGATATGTGAGAGGCTTTTAAAGAGTGGTTGATTAGTGTGTAGGAGAGACATGTTCCTGTGAAAATTAGGGATAGAAATGGCAAGTTTAGGAACCATGGATGACAGGTGAAATTGAGAGACTAACTAAGAGGAAAAAGGAAGCATACATAAAGTCTAGGCGACTGAAGACAGACAAAGCTTTGGAAGAATATCGTGAATGTAGGACCAATCTGAGACAAGGAATTAAGAGGACTAAAAGAGGTCATGAGATATCTTTAGCAAACAGGGTTAACAAAAATCCCAAAACCTTTTATTCATATGTAAGGAGCAAGAGGGTAACTAAAGAAAGGGTTGGCCCACTCAAGGACAAAGGAGGAAAATTTTGCGTGGAGTCCGAGAAAATGGGTGAGATTCCTAATGAGTACTTTGCATTCCCCACGGAGAGGGACGTGACAGATGGTGAGATTGGGGATGGATGTTTGATTACTCTAGGTCAAGTAAGCATAAGGAGGGAGGAAATGTTAGGTATTCTAAAAGGCATTAATGTGGACAAGTCCCTAAGTCCGGATGGGATCGATCCCAGATTACTGAGGGAAGCAAGAGAGGAAATAGCTGGGCCCTTAACAGATATCTTTGCAGCATCCTTGAACACTGGAGGACTGGAGAAGTGCTCATTTTGTCCCCTTTGTTTAAGAAGGGTAGCTGGGATAATCCAGGTAGTTATAGACCGGTGAGCCTGATGTCATTGGTAGGCAAGCTGCTGGAGAAGATACTGAGGGATAGGATCTATTCCCATTTGGAAGAAAATGGGCTTATCAGTGATGTTGTGCAGGGAAAGTCCTGTCTTACCAACTTAATATAATTCTTTGAGGAAGTGACAAAGATTATTGATGAGGGAAGGCTGTAGATGTCATATACACGGACTTCAGTAAGGTGTTTGATAAGGCTCTCCATAGTATGCTGATGGAGGTGAAGTCACATGGGGTCCAGGGTGTATTAACTAGATGGATAAAGAACTGGCTAGACAACAGGAGACAGAGTAGTAGTGGAAGGGATTTTCTCAAAATGGAGAACTATGACCTGTGCTGTTCCACAGGGATCTCTGTTGGGAATACTGTTGTTCGTGATATACATAAATGATTTGGAGGAAGGTATAGGTGGTCTCATTAGCAAGTTTGCAGATGACTAAGATTGGTGGAGTAGCAGATATTGAAGGCGACTGTCAGAGAATACAGTAGAATATAGATAGTTTGGAGATTTGAGCAGAGAAATGGCATATGGAGTTCAATCCTGGCAAATGCGAGTGATGCATTTTGGAAGATCCAATTCAAAAGCGAACTATACAGCAAATGGAAAAGTCCTGGAGAAAATTGATATACAGAGAGATCTGGGTGTTCAAGTCCATTGTTCCCTGAAGGTGTCAATGCAGATCAATGGTGTGATTAAGAAGGCGTATGGCATGCTTTCTTTCATCAGATGGGGTATTGAGTACAAGAATTGGCAGGGTCATGTTACAGTTGTATAAGACTTTGATTTGGCTACATTTGGAATACTGCGTACAGTTCTGGTAGCCAAATTACCAGAAGGATGTGGATGCTTTAGAGTGAGTGCAGAGGAGGTTCACTAGAATGTTGCCTTGGGTGGAGGGCGCTAGCTATGAAAAGAGGTTGAGTAGGATTATTTTCATTAGAGGTTGAGGGGGGACCTGATGGAGGTCTATAAAATCATGAGAAGTATCGACAGGGTGGATAGCTTGAAGCTTTTTCCCAGAGTGGGCAAATCAATTACATGGGGTCATGAGTTCAAAGTGAGAAGGGACAGATTTAACGGAGATATATATAAAGAAAAGTTCTTTACGCGGAGGGTGATGGGTGCCTCGTACACGTTGCCAGTGGAGTTGGTAGATGCGAGCACGATAGCATCATTTAAGATGTTTCTAGAACAGCTACATGAATGGGCAGGGAACAAAGGGATACAGATACTTAGAAAATAGGCGATAGGTTTAGATAGAGGATCTGGATCGGCACAGGATTGGAGAGCTGAAGGGCCTGTTCCTGTGCTGTAACTTGCTTTGTTCTTTAAGGGTCAGTCATTCGGAAAGTGCTAGAATCTGTTACTAAAGAAACTTTTAAAATTCAGTTCGAAAAGTTTAATATGATCCAGACAAGATGGTTTGACGAAAGAAAAATCCTGTTTGACAAATTTATTGAAGTTTTTTGAGGATATAATGCTTGGATTTTCAAAAGGTATTTGATAAAGTATCACAAAAGATTTACAATAAGGGGGCTCCAATGGATGTGGATTTTGAAAGGATGTTTGATAAAGTGTGTGGATTGAGAATAACGTACTAGCGTGCAGCTTTGACAAAGGGTCAGTTAGACTTGAAAAGTCAGCTCTTTTCTCTCCTTATAGATGCTGCCAGACCTGCTGAGATTTTCCAGCATTTTCTCTTTTGGTTTATTAGCATGAATTGAGGATTTGTTAACAGGCAGAAAGCAAAGAGTAGGAATAAATGGGTCATTCTTAAGTTGGTAGGCAGTAACTTGGCATAGGTTCAGGGGAAGAGGGGAAAGATATAAAAGGGACCTAAGGGGCAACCTTTTCATGTAGAGGGTGGTGCATGTATGGAATGAGCTGCCAGAGGACTCCATAACTCGTGGAATACTGCAAAGTCTTAGATTTTAACTGTACATTAATGATTTGGACCTGGAGGATAATTGTAATAATTCCAAGTTTTCAGATGATACATACATAGAGCAAAGAACATCGAATAATACAGCACAGGAACAGGCCCTTTAGCCTAGCGTGTCTGTGCCAACCATAATGCCATTCTAAACTAATCCTATCTGTCTCCACATGGTCTGTAACCTTTTATTCCCAGCCTGTTCGTATGGCTGTTTAAATGCCTCTTAAATGTTGCTATTGTTTCTGCTTCTACCACCTCCCCTGGCATTGCGTTCTGGACACCTGACATCCTCGGTGTAAAATGTCTTGCCTTGCACGTGTCCTCTCACTTTAAACCTTTATCTCCTCGTATTTGGCATTTCTATCCTGGGAAAAAAAACTCCAACTATTCATCCTATCCAGGCCTCTCATAATTTTATATACTTCTAAAAGTCACCCCTCAGCTTCTGACACTTGAGCAAAAACAATTCAAATTTGTCCAACCTCTGCTTCTAGCTAATACACTCCAATCCAAGCAAAATGCAAGTAAACTTCTTTTGAATTTGCATTCGAATCCCTACAAGTATGGAAACAGGCTCTTCGGGCCAACAAGTCCACACTGATCCTCCCAAGAGTAACCTACCCAGACCCATTCCCCTATCCTACATTTGCCCCTGACTAATGCACCTAACCTACACATCCCTATGAGTAATTTAGCATGGCCAGTTGACCTAACCTGCATATCTTTGGAGTGTGGGAGGAAACTGGAGCGCCCGGGGGAAACCCATGCAGACACTGGGAGAATTTGCAAACTGCCTGAGGTTGAAATTGAACCTGGATCCCTCAGCTAACCACTGAGCCACCGTGCCGTCCTTTGCATCTTCTCCAAAGTCTCCACATCAGAGATGGATATGTTCTTGATTGCTACTGGGATCAAAGATTACGGGGGGAAAAGTGTAAAAATGGGACTGATAAACCTACCAGCCATGATTGAATTGCAGAGCAGACCCAATGGCTTAATTTCTGTTCCTATGTCTTATGGGCTTATCCTTATTTATATACTATGGTAGAACTTAGGACTGTGAGTTGAGGAAGATGCAAAGAGATTCCGTAGGAATTTAGACAGGCTAAGTGAGTGTACAAAAGTACAGCTGATGGAAATAATATAGAAAGTGTTTGGTTATCCACTTGTGAAAAAACTGATGTGTGGATACCCAAAAGGACTTAGATGTTATTGTTCATAAGTTACTGAAAGGTGCTTTCAGGAAGCAATTCAGAAGACAAAACAGTATATTCGCCTTTATTGCAGGAGGATTTGAATACAGAAATAAAATATTTCAACTGTATAGAGCACTGATGAGACCGCACCTGGAATAGTGCATGAAGTTCTAGTCCCCTTGCCTAGATGAATGCATGGAGGTTCACCAGCCTGGGATGGTGGGACTTTGCTATGAGATTGAGGAAACTGGGCCTGTATTCTCTGCAGTTTAGCAGAATGGGAGGAAACTTATAAATTCTTAAAGGGATAGACTGAGTTGATAGAGTTTCCCTGGCTGTGGGGTCTACAATCAGGAGACACTGTCTCAGAATAAAAAATGAGCCATTTAGGATTGAGATGAGGAAAAACATTTTGATCAAAGGGTGGTGAATCTTTGGAATGCTCTACCCATGGGCTTGGGAAGCTCAGTTATTAAGCAAGTTTCAGGACAGAAATTCATTATTGCTAGTTACTAATGGCATCATATTATGGGGATAGTACAGTACATGATCAACCATGATCTGGAATAACTAAGCAGCCTTGAGTGGCTGAATGGCCCGCTCCTAAATTCTTCTGTATGTAAGAGGTTAATACACAAGCTAAGGGCTCAAAGTTGGTATGATGAATGAGCAGATATTTAGGATTGGTTAATAGATCAGGATGCGGTAGAGATAACTGGGGCATTTTCAAGTTGCCAGGCTATGACTAGTGGAGCGCTATATTTAATGTTGACTAATAAGGAGACACAAAGTCACGTATCCTAAGTTTTCTGATGGTACAAAGCTAGGTGAAAATGCAAGTTGTGAGGAAAACTCAGGTTGCAAAGAGACAGCAAAAGGCCAATCAACTGTACAGCAAAGTTGTAGATGGAAAGTAATATAGGGATGTCTGAAATTCATCACTTTGGTAGTAAGAACATATAAAAATAGAAATTTGTATAAACCTTTGTTTCATTTGTGAGATTTATAAGAATGATGTTTTGGGACTGTCTCAGTTCAGGATTATAGGAGGGGGATCATGTGATTTGTTCTTAAATCTGCCTGACAATTACCAATTTAAGGATAGCCAAATTGATTTTACAATGAGTTCTTAGAAGTTGTGCCTGCATTCCTAAAAATCATAACTTGAAATGACACGACTTTAAATGAATCATAGGTTCTCGTAGGAATCAATGTTAAAGTCATAGTTGGGTTCCTACTTTTAACTTGGAATAAAATAGTTAGAATACTCTACTATACACGTATAGCACTGTGCATTCCCAGTTGAAATAACCTGCAAACTGAAATACATCACTAAATAATGTATAATGAATACAGGTCAGTACCCAATAACCCCTGTCCAGTATTTGAAAAGATGTTTTTAAAAGCATTCGTTATTTAGATTGACCACACTCTTGTGGCAGAGTTTAGTTAGTGCTGATGGGTAGGGGGAGTAAAATGAAGAACACAACGGTTACTGAAGTTACCGAATTCAATATTGCAGCAAGCCCAGGTCAGAAATGTCAGCATGAGACCAAGGTGGTTTACTGAAATGAAAAGCAGTTGGGAGGTCAAGGTTATTCCTGCACACAAACAGAGGTGCTCCCCAAAGCAGTCACTAGCCTGCACTTGATCTTGCCAAAGTAGCAGCAAATGCAGTGGCCCAGATTGAAAGATGTACAAGTGAAACACTACTCCACCTGGAAAGTGTGTATGGGGCCTTGAATATATGAGGAAGTGAACAGGCAAGTATTACACCTTTTACGATTACATGGGAAACTGCCATGGGGACTGATGGAGGAGTGGACCTATCATGGGGAATGGTCTGTGGAATGCTGTGGAATGGAGAGGAAGAGAAAATGTGTCTGGTGGTGGCATAATGCTGAATGTGGCAAAAATAGCAAAGGATGATCATTTGAATGTGACGACTAGTGAGGTGGAAAACAAGGACAAGTGGGACACTGTCATTGTTCCGGAATGGAAGGGAAGGGGTGAGGCCAGAAGTCTGGAAGATGGGTTGGACATGCTGAAGACATTGTCAACCACATTGGACGGGGGTGAAATGACAGGGCCTTGTTTGAGGAAAACAAAGGTCATATTGGAGACAGACCCGTGGATCATGGCATCATCAGAACAGATGCAATGGAGACAGAGAAACCAGGAGAATGGAATCCTTGAAGAAAGTAAATGTAGTTGAGGTAACTGTGGGAGTCATTGGGCTTGTAATAGATACTGGTGGATAGCTTGTGCTCACAAATGGAAATAGTGAAGTCAAGAAAGGGAGGAATCAGAGATGGACTAGCTTAAGATGAGAGGAAGAGAAGGCTGGAATTGTAACCAAAACTGATTAAAATTTCCAATTCCAGACAAGGGCAAAACCAAAGATGACATTGTTGTATAGAAGAAAGATTTGTGGGTGGAATCTCAGTAGATTGAGCCAAGGAATGTTTCACAGACCCCACAGAGAGACCCATGTGGTACCCATGGTACACCTCTAACTTGGAGAAAATCGGATGATTTAAGGGAGAAGTTGTTCAAAGTGATGATAAGCTCAGCCAAGTGAAAGAGGGTGGTAGTGGATGGAGACTTTGCAGGTACTTTTTCAAGGGAGAAGCAGAGAATGACAAAGAACAAGAGGCTAGTACCAGAAAACTGGAAATTGTGGAACCAACATAGTGTCTATAGGGAGAAAGAGTAGA
The DNA here is from genome assembly GCF_004010195.1 of Chiloscyllium plagiosum. Lineage (NCBI taxonomy): Eukaryota > Metazoa > Chordata > Chondrichthyes > Orectolobiformes > Hemiscylliidae > Chiloscyllium > Chiloscyllium plagiosum. Next base: position 83,934,918 of record NC_057720.1, on the reverse strand, counting down.
GTCAAGGTAGAAAAAAGTTTCAGTGGGGCAGGAATTGATGAGCTGTTTGTGGATTTTGGGGATACAGTAGAAGAAGGCTGTGTGGGGTGGGGAAACTGAGGTGTGAAGTTGTGGGTGGGAGATCTCTGGAGGAAACCACATCCATGATAGTCCTGGAAACAACAGCTTGGTTTTCATTGGTGAGATTTTGATCCTTGGGGAGATAGGAGGAAGTGACTGAGAATTGGCATTCATCTTCTGTCAGGTAGAGGTCTGCACACTAAACAATAACCACATTACTCTTATTACCAAGTTTGGATAACAAGATCAGGGTTGGACTTGAGGAAATGGAGTGCAGCAATTTCAGAGGGAAACTGTTTAGAGTGGTGAGAAGAGCAGATAAATTAAGGCAACCAATGTCATGTCAGGAGTTCTCAATGAATAGATCAAGTGTTGGAAAAAAACCAGAGTGAGGTGGAGTGGGGACGTGAAAAGGCAGGTGCAGCAGGGAGAGGGACTTCCCTCTTGGGGGCGGCACGGTGGCTCAGTAGTTAGCACTGCTGCCTCACACCACCAAGGTCCCAGGTTCGATTCCAGCCTCGGGCGACTGCCTGTGTGGAGTTTGCGCATTCTCCCTTGTCTGCGTGGGTTTCCTCCGGGTGCTCCGGGTTCCTCCCACAGTCCAAAGATGTCCAGGTCAAGTGAATTGGCCATAGTGTTAGGTACATTAGTCAGAGGGAAATGGGTCTGGGTGGGTTGCTCTTCGGTGTGGACTTGTTGGGCCGAAGGGCCTGTTTCCACACTGTAGGAAATCTAAATCTAAAAAAATCAAAGTGGTGAAGACAATGGAAGAAGTTCAGCATTGTCTCATGCCCAAAATTCATTGAGCTGGAGGCATAAAGCTAAATCTTTTGCTGAGCACAGACTGTTCAACATCATGGTGGGGGGGGGGGGGGGGAGAAAGGAAAAGGGTATGGTGAATATATGGGAAGAAGTATCCAGAAGGCAATCAGTACCCTGGATTGTTTGGAGTTTATGTTTCGTAGCAATATTTAAAATACATTTGGCAGAGTACATGAATAGGAAAGGTTTAGGGTGATATCGGCCAAATGAGGTAAATGGGATTAGTTCAGTTTAGGAAACCTGTCAGCATGGACGAGTTGGACCAAAGGATTTGTTTCCATGCTATATGACTGTACACCCACTGAGACATAGTTGACACTATGATCTGAAAAGAAGTCAAACGTTTCTGCCGATAGTGACTGTTGGAAGGGTTAGGAGGAGGAAGCAAGGCCGTCAAAAAAAATTAAAATGACATTGAAATGGAATGGTGCTAAGCGAGACAACTTAAAGCAAGGACTTACCAGTAGTGAGAATGTGTAACATATTCATGCGTTTGCTGTTGTGAATACCAGGAGACAGACTGAGTCTTCCAAGTGCCAGAAATATGTTTAAGTTGTCAGGTTGTGAAGGGGTACTTTGAATTATGCATTTGATTCCAGGACAGGACAGACAGCTGGATCAAAATCCTGGAACTTCCTCTCCTAATGACATTGTGGGTCTACCGATCTCAAATGGAGCAGTTCTAAAAGACAGCTCACCACTACCACTACTCACGAATTAGTAAAAGTAGTTGAGCTCTCAAGGATAGCTAATCAGCATTTAACCTGGTTACAATGAATTACAATGCCAATGTAATTCATGTTGTTGAATGACTTTGAGATGAGGTTGCAGATTTTCTGAAAATAACATGATGTTATAGATAGAATAGTCTGTCAGGGAGAGAAAGCAGTTAGAGAATTAAAATTTCGAAACAGCATCATGATGGAATACATGTGGAATATTTCACTTCAAAACATCAAATTCATGAGGAATAAAAATGATCTAATTTGCTTTAGAGGGAGGATCTCCAGATATACTTTTCATCTTGAAGGGTAGGTCTGAAATTAGAGATAACCAACTGTGAAAAGAAAATAAGAGAAATAAACCCTGAGGAACTAAAAATTATTGTGGACTGATTCTGGCAGAATTGAATGTCAACTTTGTAAGGTATACCTTTTGTGTGTGTGTTTTTTGTGCTAAAAATAAGAAATGGAGGTATTTTGTCTATGGTTTGAAGTATACTTTTTTATATATTGTTCAGTCAGTATTTTTAGTCTTTTAATATAATAAATATCTTAAAGCATGAAATGTCATTCTTTCTGCTGGAATGTTCAAATTTCTCTTTATTATTAGTTTTGTTGAGGACTAGGACAGTGTGAAACCTATAAATGTTGATATTCAGAGAGACTTGAGTGCACTCATACAGCAAATATTTCAGAAAAGCAAATGATATCCTAGCCTTCATTGCAAGTGAACTGGATTGCAAGAATACTGAAATATTCCATCAATCTTATGTGGTTTTGATAAGACCACATCTAGAATGTTGTGTGCCATTTAGTCTCCATATTTACAGGAGGATAAGCTTAGTAAATAAAGGTTCACTGGATTTTCCCTATGATGAGAGGGCTGTCCTATAATAAGAAATTGTCTAAATTGACCCTATATTCCTGGAGTTTAGAAGAATGAGATATGATCTCTTTGAAACATTCAAAATTGAACAGGTTTGATTAGTACATAATTGCATAGTTGTTTCCTGTGACTGGGTGATCAAGAATAAGGGGCACAATTTCAGAATAAGGAGCCGGTCATTTAAGACCTAAGATGAGAAGTTTCTTCACTCACATGGTTGTGAATCTTTGGAATTCTGTACCCAGAAGGTTGTAGATGTTCCATCACTGAATATAGTTGAGGCTGAGATAAGCAGATTTTTGATCTCTCTCATAATCAAGGTATGGCAAATGAGCAGGAAAGTAGAGTTAAAGCCTAAGATTAGCTATGATCATACAATGAAAGAACAAAGAAATTTCAGCACAAGAACAGGCCCTTTGGCCCTCCAAGCCTGCGCCAATCCATATCCTCTATCTAAGTCTGCCACCCATTTTCTAAGGATCTGTATCCCTTTGTTCCCTGCCCATTCATGTGTCTGTCTCAATACATCTTAAATGACGCTATCGTTCTTGCCCCTACCACCTCCTCTGGCACCACATTCCATGCACCCACTATCCTCTGTGTGAAGAACTTTCCACTTTCCAGATGTCAGATCTTGCGATGGGAGAGCATTTTGGGGATAGTGACCACAACTGCCTCACATTCTACATAGCTATGGAGAAGGAGAAAAGGAGGCACAATGGGAGGATATTTAATTGGGGAAAAGTAAACTATGATACTATCAGACGTCATTGGGAAGCATGGACTGGGAGCAATTGTTCCATGGAAAGGGCACTATAGACATATGGAGACTGTTTAAGGAACAGTTGTTGCGAGTGATGCACAAATGTGTTCCTCTGAGACAGGCAAGAAGGGATAAGATAAAGGAACCTTGGATGACGAGAGCAGAGGAGCTTCTCATCAAAAGAAAGAAGGCAGCTTACGTAAGGTGGAGGAAGCAAGGGTCTTGCTCAGCTCTACAGGATTACAGGCAGGCGAGGAAGGAGCTCAAAAATGGTCTGAGGAGAGCCAGGAAGGGGCACGAAAAAGGCTTGGCAGGAAGGATTAGGAAGAATCCAAAGGCATTTTACACGTATGTGAGGAATAAGAGAATGATCAAAGAGAGAGTAGGGCCGATCAGGGATAGCATAGGGAACTTGTGTATAGAGTCTGAGGAGGTAGGGGAAGCCCTAAATGAGTTTTTTGCTTCTGTCTTTACTAAAGAAAAGGACCTTGTAGTGAATGAAACCATTGGGGAGCAGGTAAGCATGCTGGAATGGATAGAGATTGAGGAAGCTGATATGTTGAAAATTTTGACAAACATTAAGATTGACAAGTCGCCAGGGCCAGACCAAATTTGTCCTCAGCTGCTTTGGGAAGCGTGAAATGTGATTGCTTCGTCGCTTGCAAAGATCTTTGCATCCTCGCTCTCCACCTGAGTTGTACTGGAGGGAGGCAAATGTAATTCCCCTCCAAGAAAGGAAATAGGGAAATCCCCAGCAAATCCCAGTCAGTCTCACGTCTGTCGTCTGCAAGGTGTTAGAAAGGATTCTGAGGGATAGGATTTATGACAATCTGGAAGAGCATGGCTTGATTAAAGGCAGTAAGCACAGCTTTGTGAGGGGCAGGTCATGCCTCACAAATCTTATTGAGTTCTTTGAGGATGTTACTAGACAAGTTGATGAGGGTCGAGCGGTGTTGTGTATATGGACTTCAGTAAGGCATTTGAAAAGGTTCCCCATGGTAGGCTCGTTCAGAAGGTCAGGAGGAGTGGGATACAGGGAAATTTAGCTGTCTGGATACAGAATTGGCTGGTCGGCAGAAGACAGCAAGTGGTAGTGAAAGGAAAGTATTCTGCCTGGAAGTCAGTGGTGAGTGGTGTTCCACAGGGCTCTGTTCTTGGGCCTCTACTCTTTGTAATTTTTATTAATGATTTGGATGAGGAGATTGAAGGATGGGTTAGTAAGTTTGCAGACGACACAAAGGTTGGAGGTGTCGTTGAAAGTATAGAGGACTGTTGTAGGCTGCAGTGTGACATTGACAGGATGCAGAGATGGGCTGAGAGGTGGCAGATGGAGTTCAATCTGGATAAATGCGAGGTGATGAATTTTGGAAGGTCGAACTTGAAAGTTGAGTACAGGATTAAAGACAGGATTTTTGGCAGTGTGGAGGAACAGCGGGATCTTGGTGTGCAGGTACATAGGTCTCCCTTAAAATTGCCACCTAGGTGGACAGGGTTGTTAAGAAAGCATATGGTGTTTTGGCTTTCATTAACAGGGGGATTGAGTTTAAGAGCCGTGAGATCTTGTTGCAGCTCTATAAAACTTTGGTTAGACCGCACTTGGAATACTGTGTCCAGTTCTGGTCACCCTATTATAGGAAAGATGTGGATGATTTGGAGAGGGTTCAAAGTAGGTTTACCAGGATGCTGCTTGGAATGGAGGGCTTATCTTGCAAAGAGAGGTTGACTGAGCTCGGACTTTTCTCATTGGAAAAAAGAAGGAAGAGAGGGGACCTAATTGAGGTGTACAAGATAATGAGAGGCATAGATAGAGTTGATGGCCAGAATTTTTTTCCCAGGGCAGAAATTGTTAACATGAAGGGTCACAGTTTTAAGCTGTTTGGCGGAAAGTATAGAGGGGATGTCAAAAGCAGGTTCTTTACACAGAGTTGTGAGAGCATGGAATGCGTTGCCAGCAGCAGTTGCGGAAGCGAGGTCATTGGGGATATTTAAGAGACTGCTGGACATGCATATGGTCACAGAAATTTGAGAGTTCGTACACTAGGTTTACCTCACATGAGGGTCAATGGTCGGCACAACATCGTGGGCTGAAGGGCCTGTTCTGTACTGTACTGTGTTCTATGTATATCTCTCCTAAACTTTTCCCCTCTCACTTTGAACTCATGACCCCTAGTAATTGAGTCCTCCACTGGGAAAACATTTCTTGCTATCCACCCTGCCTACACCTCTCATGATTTTGTAGGCCTCAATCAGGTACCCCCCCACCCCCCCCCCCAACCTCCTCCTCTCCAATGAAAATAATCTTAATCTACTCAACCTCTCCTCATAGCTAGTACCCTCCATACCAGGCTACATTCTGGTGAACCTCCACTGCATCATCTCCAAAGCATCCACATCCTTTTGGTAATGTGGCGACCAGAACTGTATGCAATATTCCAAATGTGGCCAAACTGAAGTCTTATACAACTGTAACATGACCTGCCAATCCTTCTACTCAATACCCCATCCGATTCTTGACCATTCTACTGACCTGCATTGCCATCTTCAAGGAACATGAACCTGAACACCCAGAACTCTCTGTACATCATTTTACCCCAGGACTTTTCCATTTACTGTATAGTTCGCTCTGAAATTGCATCTTCCAAAATGCATTGAACTCCATCTGCCAGGATTGAGCTCCATCTGCCATTTCTCTGCCCAACTCTCCAATCTATCCATATTCTGTTCTACTATCTGACAGTCCCCTTCACTATCTGCTACTCCACCAGTCTTGAATGGCTGAACTGTGAACCTGCCTCCATCACATGTCCAGGCAGTGAACTCCATTCATTACCTACTCACTGTGTAATGAGTTTTTTTCTCGCCTTGCATTTTTTCTTTTGCAAAACATTAAAATTGTGCCCTCTGATTCTCTACGCATTTATGAATGAGAAGTTTCTTCCTATCTACTGTCTCTAGGCCCATCATGATTTTGAAAACCTTTACCAAAGGATTCCAGCTTCTCTAACCTTTCCTCATAATGTAAAGAGTCATCTCTGGAATCATTGTAGGAAACACATGCAAAGAAAATAGCTTGGCCAATGATATTCAGTTTGGATTCCACCAGGACCACTTGGCTCCTGACCTCACTACTATTTTGGTCCAAACATGGATGAAAGGGCTGGGGTGAGAATGACTGCCCTAGACAACAGGAGCAACCTTTCTGCTCATTGGGGTCATACCTCATACACAATTAAGATGGCTATATTTTTTGTGGGTCAGTCATCTCAGCCCAAGGACATCTCTGCAGGATTTCCTCAGGGTAGTGTCCAAGGCATAATCATCTTCAGTTGCTTTATCAACAATTACTTTCCACCACCATGCATGAATCCTCAAATACTGAAAGTATTGTAGCTAGGACCTTCCACCCGCTTCCTAGTGTGCCTCCACCAGCTAGACAGCATGTGTAATGGAATACTTTCTGCTTGCCTGAATAGGTGTAGCTTCAGCAACACTCAAAGCTCCACACCATCCAAAACAAAGCTAACTGTTTGATTTGTACCTCACCTGCTCCCTTCATTATGGACACACAACAGCAGTGGTGTGTACCATCTTCAAGATGCGCTGCAATAACTCACCAAGGCTCCTTTGGCACCATCCAAACCCCTGACATCTACCACCAATAGTAGCAGAGTAGGAATACCATCACCTGCAAGTTTCCCATTACCATTCTTGTCACTGGGTAAAACTCAAAATTCCTTTCCTAACAGCACGGTGGGCATTCCTGCACCCTAAAGACTGCAGTTCCAGAAGACAGTTCCCCACTATCTTGAGGGCAGTTTGGGGTGTGTAATAAATACTGGCCTAGCCAGGTGCGCCCACACATTATGAACGAATTTTTAAAATCAGGTATCTTTTGATCACGCATTGAAGTTTACTGCTTGTTTACCATGCAGAACACATTTGTTGTGTGCAATATTTTTATAGAACAAAGAATTCCAATTTGTGAATTTCCAGCGATATTTTTGTTATTTGCATTTTGTGCTCTAGTTTAATTCCTATTCTGCAGCCTCATGCTTATTGCTTGCTATAAATTATTTGAGTTTTCACTTTGTCTTGTTTTGATCTGGTTTCTATATAAACTCTTTCTTTTTACAGTATTAGAGTGTCCACCTGGAATAGGTTAAACTACCTAAAGAATGGAGTTCTGAGTACTGCTATGCGGACTGCCATGTCACATGATCCCATAAACCCAGTTTTGACAGATGCACATTTGGACGCCATGGACCGAAGGCTGATGGCTGTCATAGCAACTATCAAGCAGTGCATTGAGCAATTTGGGACAGACAGTGTGCTGGTGGAAGACAGAATGAAACTAACTCACTTGAAATAAGACATTTGAACTGGAAATCAAATAATACTGCTGTTCTGCATATGTCAAATATAGACTGTTGTAAACAATGCACAGTATGGAATACAAACTGAAGGAATTTTAAGAAAATGTTTCTATTCCCTTCAGGGATATAAATTATTTGGAAAGGTAGGCTTGTGCCTAGGAGAGTGATGAAATATCAGTTGGTCCAGTTGAATTCTGCATTTGATGCAGGTGATCATAAATGGAGGCAATAAAATTGCTTTCTGATTAAACGCTTTCACTTGATCTTTATTGTAACTGTAGGTATGTTTTTCACCATTCACATTTTGTCAAAGAAGGTCAACTTGTTTTAAGCATCCCAAAGAAAGGTGGTAAATCTCTGCTAACTCTGATAGCTGTTACCTTCCGCTTGCTGAAGGTTAAGTACATTTTTTTGATCTTTACATTGCCAAATAATAAAATCTAGGATATCCTGCAGCTATATTTAGTTTACATGCCTGCCTCAGTTACATAAATGATATTATATGGACAAATTACAAAACCCACTAATGTAGGTCCTGACTTACTGTATTCCCATTAGAAATTGGAAATGTAGAAAAAAATGCCTATACAGCACAGTAATGACATTACTGCAATGCAGATTAAATGGAAGGAGGCAAGAATCTGAAAACAAAACTGTCCTCAATTTCTGTAAATTCAAAATGTATTATATATTGTTTAAACTGCAACATAATTGTAGTTAAACTACAGAACGTATTATTTATTTTCTTACTTTGACTATTGAGAATTTAAAACTGTCTAATTGCAGGGCTGAAGGTAAAGGTACTTTTTTTTTGTAATAATAGTGCTCAATAAAACTTATCCTATTATTACGTGCAAATGGTGAACTTCAAACGATAATTCATATTAAGTGTTGCAATGTTCATTTCACAGCCAATTTGAATCTTGATGCCAAACAGGCATTCATTCTAAACCATAGCTAGAACATCAGTTCTCAGCCAAACCTTTGAGCATTGTGTGGTTGTGGGGAAGTGAGATATAGCTGGTTACTATACAACAATAAAGCATGGGACCAACTGAACGGTTAACGTTTCACGGTTGAGACTGTTCTGAAGAGCTTGGGTTTGAAAGTGTTGTAAACTTGTCCGTTTTTTGCTGTTTTGAATGTTTTGTTTTTAAAATGGAACTTGCTTAAAGGTAACAGACCAATTGATTAGGTGTTGGGATTGTTAGCTTTATACTGTGCCAAGTTTGATCTGTCGGTTTACTATTTGATACTGTGTACACTAAACATGCTTGTGGGAGACCCCAACCTAGCAGTGGAACTTCCAAATCTGATGGGCACTGGTACTTCTCTACCCCTTCCACTTCTGATCCACCAGATTTGGTTGGATGTTTACAATGATTCTTGCAAAGCAGGAAGGCTTGAACTGTTTAAATCACTGATTCAAACTTTAGCAATGGAAATCTTTTTTAAAATATAAAATAATAGTGGTATGTAAATAATTATAAATTATTTGTTTGGAGTAGACTTGAGCTATTGCTTACTGTAACTATTATAAATGGAAGATTACTCCATATTTTAGTGGAGAAGATGGCTGGTGCTGTAGTTCACATTCTCTGGTAATCTACCATTATTTGGAAAATAATGTTCTGATCACCACCAATGCAAATAAATGATTTAAGCAATATGTAGGATAACACCTTCTATTTTAATAATAAAAAAAATTAAAGCACAGCTTCAAAAAATTTGCGTTTTATCAGTGCATTAGAAAATTTTAAGTCTCTATTAAAGGCCAGTCGTCAATAATGTTTTTTGTCATTCACTTTCATGTTAGAGCATGTGCCCTGAATGTAAAATGGTTATTTTTAATGTCACATAAGCATGATCATTTCCCACAAAGAATGCATGCAGTTATTCTTTCAGATGTTTACCAGTTTAGTCTTGTAGCTCTCTTGCACGCTGTTTCTCTTCACCTTGACAACGTGGTTAATGGGAACTTGCCTTGTAGTTATTTGGTGTATAAACTGGAGCAGCAAGATACTGAAGGAATATGGGAAATGTGAGATTGTCAAATAACAAATCTGACCTTAACTCTTTGTTTGCAGCTTTCCCTAATGGGAGTAATGTTTGTTGTCCGCTGAAGCTGACTCTTTATTGCAGAGTTCTAACCACTAGCAATGAACCATTTCTTGTCATTCTAAAGGGCACATAATTGTTTGAGTGTCGGATATAGTATGTTTTATTTTCTGTTCACCTTGTATTCAGAAAAATATACATGCTGTCAAGTGAAAAAATATCAAGGTTTTAAGCACTGAAAATGATGGACTTTTATTATCAGTAATGAACATTTGAGTTTATTTCCTGTTGTGACACAGCGCTATAGAGAGACACAAAGTGAAAGCTTTCCATCTTACACCCACTCATCAGGACTGATGTGCAAGCAACCAACCTTGTAAAGAGAACATCATTTATATAGCTTGAGAAGAGGGCACTGATCAGTTGGACCATGGTTGGTATAGTGTTCCCTTCGAAAGTTTGTTTTTAAAGTGTGTTAGTCCTGAGAAGTGCAAGACAGAAGCTTGATTATCTTGTTTTTGAAATATAAGCTCAAACACACAAAATCTGCTGCAAAAATAGCAGACTATCCACTGAGGTCCCCGTGCATTTAAGTTGGAGATGCCTTGTCAAAGTCGTGACCATCCAACATTTTCAAATTGAGTCGATTTCACTGGCTTCAATTTGTGCAATGTAAAACCCAGTCTACCCCATGCACTGCACAGATTTACCATCGGATCTTTCTGCCTTTAATCCCAAGCATTAGAATGGAATTTGACAGTTCATGTTGGAAGTTACTTTTTTTGTAACAACTGCCATCCTAACAATAGTTCTTCCATTCCAATTGCCAAAAGATACCAAAAACATTCAACCGATTTTAAGCAGGATTTTGGGATCAAGGAACATCAAAACTGAAGTGACCAATTGCAATGCTCATTTCTTCACCCTTCACCCTGCAAAGCATGTCAGTAGAAATCAAACTTCCAGCACACTGTGTTAACATAACACTATTACAGTTGTGTAGCTCTTCCTTGAAGATTCTCCCCTTCTTGATGCTGTGTCATTACAAAGCGAGAAAAATTCATCTCCTGTGAAGGGTTTAGACTGATCTGTATCCCTCAACTTGCTCTGAAAGCACTGCTCATATTTTGACAATATCACAAATTCTACTGTAACAGCTGAGACAATTCACAATTATTTTACAATATTTAATTTAAAACAACTCAACATTCTGAAATTTCTCTTATCTATCAATGCCAATGGATTTGATGTCAATCAATTCCAGAACTCTTAGTCCTAGTCAAAACTTAATTTGTTCTTATTTGGGCCTTTCTTTTTGTGTACAAAGCTTTGTTGAAATATGTCCATGAATTTTGCAGATACACTGTTTACAGATAAATGGATTAACCACAACAAAAAGCATTACATTACCTCTTCCTGTCTTGAATAACATAGATAATGGCACCTGAAATTTGCCATAAAATGGAGATTCCTTATGATACATTTTGAATAAATCAGGGGGTCACAAAATGCAACCAAAACATTAGACCTTTAAAGCAGGTACAGGCCATTTTACTCTAGGTTTTGTCAATGTTTTTGCTCTACATAGGGTAAGATGAAATAAGGTGGGAGAGAGCTAATCATATTCTTTTATCCCTTATGTACACTTAACTTCTGAGATGCTTCTTGGCAAATGATTTCAACCACTCTTTGGTTTTATGATTTTCACATTCTCCTCACTCTGCTTAAATGGGTCTCTCTTGCATTCCTTATCGGATTTATTAGTGACTTTTTTTTCTAGTGATCCTTGTTTTGGATTCCCTCGAGTGAACAGGTCTCCTCTGAGCCTGTGATATAGCTCTACATAATTGTAATGAATTACATAAGGTCACCTCAGGACATTTACCTCGCATCACTGAATGACAACCACTTGTTCTTGGCGAGATTAGAGTAGTGCTGGAAAAGCACAGCAGCTAAAGCAGCATCCGAGGCACGGGAAAATTGACATTTCGGGCAAAAGCCCTTTTCCAGGAATGACCATTCCTGATGAAGGGCTTTTGCCCTAAACATTGACTTTCCTGCCCCTCGGATGCTGCCTGACCTGCTGTGCTTTTCCAGCACTAATCTTGACTCTAATCTCCAGCATCTGCAGTACCCACTTTTGCCTAACCTCTTGTTTCTAGTCAGTTCAATTTTTTCCTAATTATGGAACCCACTGGTGCTGTTGTTGTAAATCTGTTTTGCATTTTGTGAACCAATCAATCCATGTCATAAGCTCTGTTTGCAAAAGTGACCCTAAACTTCCAGTTGCCTGACACTTCAACACATCACCATGTTTCCACGCCAACATTTTTGCCACAGGCCTGCACTGTTCCAGTGAGCATCTGTACAAGCTCAAAGAACAACATCTCATCTTCCACTTGGAGACCCTGTAGCCACTAAGACTCAACAGCGAGGTCAATACCTTTAGAGTCTGATTCCATTCTTCCATGTTTATTACCCACCCCATACCCAGTCCTATTATGACATGGGTTGCTTCTAGCACAGTCACACCTTCCCACGTACTCCTAGGCCCATTGTCACATTATATGGCTTGCATTCAGCACACTAGCCCATTTTCCTCGCTCTTGGTTCTTGTTAACATTTATTCAGATTTTCTTCTTTCCTGGCCAACTGTCTCCATATTTACTTACTCCTTGCAACTCTCTTTGGGCTCCATCTCCACCTACACCACTTTTTCCCAGCTACTAACAGTTTTGAAGGAGTCTCGAGGTGTTAAGAATGCTTTCTTCCCACAGATGTTACCAGGTATTATTACAATAAACACGTCCTTAAAAACCTACCTGTGAATGCCTTTTGCAGTCACAGCACTTAAACAGGTTAAAACCCACTTAATTAACCAGTAAATTATTTTAAACGTCTATTTTGCAAACATTTGAGAGGAGCCATTTTACAATTTCCAATCTTGCTGTAAAATCAGAAAGCATCTGTTTAAGATTCTACATAAGTTCACTTCTCAGCTTTTTCCATTTTCTTCCTTTAGAAATTACGTTTTTAGTAGTGACTCGATTAGTGATTCTGCAGGTTTATGTAAAACTTCATTTAGCAGAAAGATAACAAAACAGAGTAATAACCCAATCGACTAAATGAGATCTAAATCAGAGTCATTGAAACAAAGAGCAAAAAAAAATAGCAAACAGCAAAGAAATTGGCCCTTTAAACCAACAGACACCAAACTACATTAACCCCATTTACTTGCACTTTGGTCTGTAGCTGCCTGTGACCTGGAATTTTAAAGTTCATCCAGATGTTGCTTAAATGTTGAGAGTGTTTGTCTTCACTACCCTCCTAGGCAGTACAATCCATGTTTATATCACCCTCTGGCTGAAAATCTTTTTCCTCAAATTTTCTCTAAACCACTTACTCGTTACCTTAAATTTGTGCCCACTGGTCTCAGACATGTCTGCCATAGAGAAAAAAATTCTCTGACCTGCCCTGTCTATGTGTCTCATAATTTTGTATACCTCAATTAGATACACCACCTCCAACCGCCCAGCCTCATCTGCTCCAAGGAAAATAAACCCAACTATTTCAGTCTCTCCTCATAACTGAGACTTTTCATCCTGATAAATCTCCTCTGCACCCTCTCCACTGCAGTCATGTCCTTCCAGTAATGTAATGACCAGAACTCCAGACAGTAGAAGTTGTAACAAGACTTCCTTGTTCCTATATTCTACCCCCCAACTAATGAAAGCAAAAAATCCTGTATACCGCCTTCACCACCCTGTCTAACCTGTACTGACATGTTCATGGATCTTTGGACTTGTAAGGTCCCTTTGTTCCTCAGTACTCCCTATGGACCGACCATTCATTGTGTATATCCTTCCCTTATTAGATTTCCTAAAATGCATTAACTCGCACTTACTGGGATTAAATTCCATATGCTATTGTTCTGCCCAATTTACATCTGATCAATATCAAACTGTAGCCTGAGTCCATCCTCCTCATTATCAACACCACCACTAATTTTCACATCATCTGATTATACCTTCTATATTCAAATCCAAGTTGTTATGTAACTAATAAACAGCAAGGGTTTCAACACCGGTCCCTTTGGTACACTACTAGTCACAGGCTTCCAAATACAAAAATACCCCTCCGCCATCACCCATTGTCTCCTATAATCTAATTTTGGATCCAGTTTGCCAACTTGCCTTGAATTCCATCACTCTTACCTTTTGGACCAGCCTTCCTTGTCAAAGGCCTTACTGTCACCTTTTCACAAAAACTCAATTAAATTCGTCAGGTAGGTTCTCCTTTACATGAAGTGTTTGACAAATATACTCTATGATTTTGACCTTGCTGCCTCTGGCCAAGGACTTCATGCAGGTTGCCTTACTGTAGTGGATGCTCAAGATTTAAGAATGCAGTACACTGCATAAGACAGATATAATTGGTCATGATTGTCTGCATTTTGAATGAACACATACACCTTCACAAACTGATACAATTCTTGATGGCATGAGGGTTCTTCAACAAACAAATATAAGACTCTGGAGATAGTCTGTAAGAAGTCTGAAACTAAGGGTTCAATTTTCCTGAATAAATTGTCCATTTGTAAGCCAACCTCCCAACCCTTTCCCTGGTTATTCTCTTGCTTTTTATATGAAAAAAAAAGGTCTTTGGATTCTCCTTAATCCTGCTTGCTAATGACTTTTCATGACCCCTTTTACTCCTCCTAATATCTTGCTTAAATTCTTTCCTAATTTCTTTATATACTCAAAAGGTTTCATCAGGTCGCATCCTCCGAGACCTTATGTATGCTTTCTTTTTGACCAAGATCATACTATCCCTGGTCATCCAAGGTTCATGTAATTTGCCATGCCTATCCTTCATTCTCACAGGAACATGCTGCTCCTGAACTCTTACCAACTGCTGTTTGAAGTACCCGATGTAGATTTACCCGATGTAGATTTACTCTCAAACAGCCGCCTTAAATCAAATTTCTCCAGTTCCTGCCTAATACTGTAGTTCACCTTACCTCAATTTCAACACCTTCACCCGAGGATTGCTGTTATCCCTATCTTGAAACTCTCAATATTGTGGTCACTACTCCCAAAATGCTCTCTTACTGAAACTTTGCTCAACCTGGCTGGGCTCATTTTCCAAAACCAGGTCCAGTATAACCCCTTCCCTGGTTGGACTGTTTACATATTGTGTCAAGGTCTACTCAAGGACAAAGGAAGGGATCAATGTGTGGAGCCAGAAATGGTAGGTAAAGTCCTAAATGAGTACATTGTATCAGTATTCACCAGAGAGAAGGAATTGGTGGAGATGATCTCAGGGAATGTCATGTTTCTAAGCCAATTTGAGTTAAAAAGGAAGAGGTATTGTGTGTCTTAAAACGGTATTAAGGTAGATAAGTCCCTGGGTCCTAATGGGATCGATCACAGAATATTGAGGGAGACGAGAAAAATTGCTGGAGCGTTGACATTTTTGTATCCTCTTTGGCAACAGGTGATGTCCCAGAAGGGGCGGCACTGTGGCTCAGTGGTTCAATTCCAGCCTCTGGCGATTATCTGGAGTTTGCACATTCTCCCAGTGTCTGCGTGGGTTTCTTCCCACAGTCCAAAGATGCGCAGGTCAGGTGAATTGGCCGTGCTAAATTGCCCATAGTGTTAGGTCAATTAGTCAGAATGGATCTGGGTGGATTACTCTTTGGAGGGTCGGTGTGGACTTTTTGGGCCAAAGGGCCTGTTTCCACATTGTAGGGAATCTAATCTAAAGACTGGAGAATAGCCAATGTTATCCCACTGTTTAAGAAGGGTAACAGGGATAATCCTGGAAATTACAAACCTGAGAGGCTCATGTCAGTTGAAGGGAGATATTTGGAAAAGGTTCTCAGGGACACGATACGCATTTGGAAACAAAGGGGCATATTAGTTATAGATAGCATCGTTTTGTGCGGAGGGAGGTCATGCCTCACTAATGATCAAGTTTTTTGAGGAGGTGAAGAAGATGATTAATGAAGGAAAAGCAGTTGATGTTTGCTATATTGACTTCAGTGGAGCCTTTGACAAGGTCCCTCATGGCAGACTGGTACTTAAGGTTGAAGTCACATGGTATCGGGGATAAGATAGCAAGATGGATACAGAAATGGCTTAGTCATAGGAAACAGAAGGTAGCAGTAGAAGGATGCTTTTTGGAATGGAGGGCTGTGACTAGTGGTGTTCCACCGGGATCAATGCTGGGACGTCTGTAGTTTGTGATCTAAATAAATAATTTGGAGGAAAACCTAGCTGGTCTAATTAGTAAGTTTGCAGACAATACAAAGATTGGTGGAGTGAGAAGGATTGTCAGAGGATACAACAGGATATAGATCAGTTGGAGGTATGGGCAGAAAAAGAGCAGATGGATTTTAATTTGGACAAATGTAAAGTGTTGCATTTTGGAAGATCAAGTACAGGCGGACATTATAATGAATGGCAGAACCCTTAGGAGTATTGATATGCAGAGGAATCTAGGTGTGCAGGTCCACGATCACTGAAGATGGCAGCGCATGTAGATAAGGTAGTAAAAAGGGCTTCTGGCATACTTGCCTTCTTTGGAAAGGGCATTGAGTTTAAGGATAGACAAGTTATGCTGTAGCTTTATAAAACATCAGTTGGGCCACACTGGGAATATTGCATACAGTCTGGTCACCACAGTACCAGAAGCGTGTGGATGCTTTGAAGAGGGTACAGAAAAGGTTTATCACGATGTTACTAGTATGGGGGATTTTAGCTATGAAAAAAGATTGGATAGACTGGGTTTGTTATCACTGAGGTTGAGGGACAACCTAATAGAAGTTTATAAGATTGTGAATGGCATGGATGGAGTGGAACATATGAGGCCTTTTCCCAGGGTGGAGGGGTTGATTACTAGGGGACACAGGTTCAAGGTGCGAGGGGGGCTCAGTTTAAAAGAGATGTGAGAGGCAATTTTTTTCACTCAAAGGGTGGGGAGTACCTGGAACGTGTTGCCAGATGTGGTGGTGAAGCAGAAACAATAACTGCATTTAAGAAGCACCAGGATGAATACATGAATAGGAGGGGAGTAGAGGTTTGCGGATCCTGGAACAAGACAGTTCAAGTATGGAAGGGCAAAATGCCTCAACGCAGGCTTGGAGGGCTGAAAGGCCTGTTCCTGTGCTGTATTGTTCATTGTTCTTGTAGGCGTTCTCAAGCCAGAGGAGTGAAGGAGGTGAATGACATGCACAACCTGATTTCTCAGTATAAAACTCATATGGTTTGTCCTTAAACCCTGCTTGGAGAGTCTTAGACCTTCATAGTGAACCCCAACTTCACTATACTGTAAGTGAATGAAAAGCATGTGGGCAGGATTTGCAGCAGGACATATTTGCCTGCATTATAGTAGTTTCCAAATAGGACATGAAGTGTTATTTTGGAGAGCCAGCATAAATAGATTTCTAATTTAGTGGGCTTTCAAATTTTTTTTAGATTTTATGCTAAGTATTCTTTCAGATTTCCTGAGCATGTTTTAAACTTGCAATTTAATTTCCAAATATTAATGTATTTTTATGACATTTTTAAGTCCTGTGGAACTGCTGTTGTCTCCCCTCTGCTTTGAAGTGGAAGGAAGTCTGAAAGCCTACCTCTGTGATGCCAGGGTGCTTGCTGGTACCAGTACCTCCTTGATTGCTAGTATAGTTGGGCTAGTTATCAATGACTCTCGGCAATGCTTCAGACATCTGCACCTCCCTAAAAAATAAATGAGTTATGTTGTGAGGACCAACTTATGATATCTTGAATGAAATGCAATCAAGCTTTGATTTCTGTTACAATCCACATTCAGCTGAACAAAAAAAAGTGATCACCATTCAGTTGCATCAAAAAATAAGTTAAAATAAAAAAGTGATTTAACAATTGAAAATTGTATTACATCACTAATGTAGATTTCAAATTAAGTTTAGATCTTGTTTTGTTCCATGACTTCCTGCTCATAATCCATGGTTATAAAATTTACTAAAGGAATGAACTAGACTGGCCACCTTGTATCAACTGTGGCACTGTACAATGGCAAACCTAACCCTGTCTACCTTACAAAGTCATCCTTACTAACATCTAGAACAAAAACGAGTAGAACTATCTCAAAGACTGTCAGGATTGGCTAGTCATACTCATGAAATTAAACAATGTCCCAGACACTGGCATTATCATCCCCAGCTATGTTCCATTCCAGTGGCAAGACAGATCCAACAAAGTTGGCACAACATTATCCACTCAGGAGGAAATTTCCCTGTAACTTTCAATATGATAGCAGACTGTAGGAAATCTTGCATTATCAGATCAAACATCAGAAAGGAAACCTCTTGCTGATTATCTCAGGTGATTAATCAATATTTGTCCAAGCTGAACACCAACCGGAAGAAGGACAGAGGGTGGTAAGGAAATTAATGTACAGTGGATGGGAAATTTCAATGACCATCATCAAGTGTGTTCAACATCATCACCAGTGATTGAGCTTTCCAAATCCTGAAGAACATAGCTGCTGAACTGCATCTTTGGCAGGTGGTGAGGAAAGAACTAGAGGGAAAAACTGACTTGATATTCTCTCCAGTGCAGGAGGACATACCTAAAAGTTAAGTGTCAACATGGTGAAGCTACAGAACAATGACTTGAGTATCAATCAGTAAAAGCAAATGATAGAAAGAGCTAAGTGATCCCACAATCAGTGGATCAGGTCTAAGATCTTCCATGGTCCCCAGCATTACAGACATCATTACTCAGCCAACTTGATTCACTTTATTTGATTTCAAGAAAGGGCTGAAGGCACAGATTACTAATTTGTGCTCCACAACCAACCACAACTGTATCCAAACTGCTCCAGCATAGCTACAACACTGACATCAACTGGGCAACTGTCCTAAAAAGGCAGGATAAATGCAACCTGGCCAAGGGCCACCCGACCAAAGAGTGCAAGGAGGAAAAGAACTGCAATCTGTGCGGGGAGGCGGGCCACGTGTACAGGGCCTGCCCAAGATGAGGGGCCGCCACCTACGCGCAGATGGCCAGAGGCGGGCCACAAAAGGACAGCAAGGCACCGCAAACCGGCAAGGGAATGGTGTCAGAGGGCATGCAACAGGAAGGACAGGCCAGAGCAGAGCAGATGACAGTTACCGGAGAGGTACAGCTGCCGAGCGAAGCTCCAACAGGACAGGAGGAGGAGGCGGAGAAGGGAAAGAAGGAGGCAGAGGAATGGACCGTGGTGAAAAACAGGAAGAGGAAAACCCACCCGGTCACCAAGACCTCCCAGAAAAAGGGGAAAAGGCAGCTGCAGGTGGAAGACACGGACAGCTCTTCGGAGAGTGAGGACGGAAGAAAGGAGGGTCGTCACCAAAAGAAGAGGCAGAGCGCT
>NC_057720.1:83899630-83910643 GCF_004010195.1 Chiloscyllium plagiosum | reverse complement strand
TGCCAGGACAATGAGCAAATTTACTGAAGAGATACAGATGTTAAATTTGCAATGAGATGAAGGGCGAGAGAGGGAGCAGGTGGGAAAAATCCAGCTGAGACCGAGGTGAGCTCAATCATTATGGTATTAAATGGTGGAGCTGGTTCAAAGGGCTGCATTGCCTCTCCTGGGCTGAGGGCTTATCTTTTTACGGTAATAACTGGAAAGCTGAATCCAAAACTCACTACCTTCACCAAAGGAGATTTTCGGAAAAAGCAGGATAGTCAGTTGGATGAGATAGTGAGGAAGCGTGTGGGAGATAATGATTTTGCAATTTTAAATTGAGGTGAGTTAAAAATCACAACAACAGGTTATAGTCCAGCAGGTTTAATTGGATCATGATGAAGGAGCGACACTCCGAAATCTAGTGTGCTTCCAATTTAACCTGAGGGACTATAACCTGGCGTTGTGTGATTTTAAAATTTTTGTACACCCCAGTCCAACACCGGCATTTCCAAATCATGTGAATGGAGGGGAGACAGTGATGTATGGTTTTAGACTGTGTAGTACATTCACACTGTCCAGAATATTCTACATAGAACATAGAACATAGAACAATACAGCACAGAACAGGCCCTTCGGCCCACGATGTTGTGCCGAACTTCTAACATAGATTAAGTACCCATCCATGTACCTATCCAAATGCCGCTTAAAGGTCGCCAATGAAGGAACGGGAAGTGACTTCACCACAGGAAATTACATCACCAACCCAAAAAAACCCAAACATATAAATAGAAAGCAGGAATTTTCAGCATTGCTTTGCATGGGGTCCACTGAAGACGTTACCTAGTAAGGTAATGAAATGTCTAGAAATGAACCTTTCAGCTCAGCGAGCAAGTCTATTTTGTTAGTTAGCTACAAAGTTAACACAGAAGTGCTACATATTAACTCATAAATGGACTAGAATATTTATCTAAATGAGGAAATCCTTGAGTGTTTTTGGGACAACTTCTCAGACCAGCATGTATTGGCACCAGAGTTAGTACTGGAGGATAAAGGAACAGCAGAAGTGAACTGAAAAGATATTTTGTGTCAATCTTCACTGAAGAGGATACAAGTTGCATACTGTCTGTAACTGTAAAATAAGTTGAAGTGGAGGATGGAACTTCAGAAATTGTTAGAACTGCAAGTTGACAAATTCCCAGGATGTGATGGGTTTCATCTGGGGCCTTAAAAGCAGCTAGTGAGATAGTTGATACACTGACTTTAATTTTCCAAAACCCATTGGATTTGGAGAAGGGTCCTTTACATTGGACAATAGCTAATCTAACTTAAGAGAAAGCAGGAAACTACAGGCCAACTGACTTAATATCTGTCAAAGGAGACATCTTAGAAATTATTATAAAAGATATTACACAAGAACACTTGGATAAGTTAAAGTAGGCAGAGTCAACATGGGTTTGTTAAAGGGAAATCACTTTAACTAATTTGTTGGAGTTCTTTGAAGTAACTTGTGCTATAAATCAAGGAGATACAGTGGATATATGTGCTGAGATTTCCAGAGGCATTTGATAAGGGACCATAGCAAAGGTCATTGTGGAAAATAAAAGTTCATGGTGTAGGGGGTAACATATTAGCATGGGTGAAAGATTGGATAGCTAACAGAGTAGGAATAAATTGGTCTTTATTCAGGCTGGCAGAATTTCATAATGTGGCAAAGTGAAATATAAAAGAAGCGTTATCATAATAGTGAGAGGTTGCAGATCTCTTGAGATGCAGAGATTTGGGTGTCCTAGTTCATGAATCACAGAAGGTATGCAAGTACAGAGGTAGATAAGTTCTTGAGTATCAAAAGGATAAACGATTATAGGAAATATACAGAAATGTAGAGTTGGTTAAAATCAGATCAGCCATGATGTTATCAAACAGTGGAGCAGGCTTGAAGGTTGATCAGCCAACTCTTATTCATATGTTAAGCAATAAAAACAGGGTATGTTTTGAAGAAGGCATACTGGATTCAAAACATTAACTCTATTTCTTTCTCCACAGATGTTGTCAGAGCAGTTGAGTTTCTTCAGCAACTTCCATGTTTGCCGTAAGGTAATAATCTCATGTGAATTTCTTCCTGAGATACAGGTGAACTTCCATAAGGTAAATGAAATCAGGGAGATATTTTTCTTACTCGTCATGGGATATGGGCATTACTAGCTATGCCAGCATTCATCACTCATCCCTAACTGACCAGAAAACGTTGAGCGTCAACCATATTGCTGTGAGTTTTGAGTCACATATAGGCCAGTCCAGGTAACGATGGCAGATTTCCTTTCCTAAAGCACAGCTGTGAACCAGATGGGTGTTTACAACAATCAGTAGTGGTTACACAATCTCACTATCATGATGGTGAATTTCACGCCATTAGCCTGGGATCTAGATTACCACTATGCCATCACCTCCCCAGGGCTTTGAGCATGGCTCAGAGATTGGTGTGGAAGGAGTGAGTTTCACTTTGTGGGGCACAGGCACCAGTACTTGTGGAGAAGCATGCTGTTGTGGTGGGATGGGCTTCATTTGAACTATGCTGGGACCAGCATAGGGGAGCAGGGGAGTCGACATTTCAGGTTGGAACCTTTCATCATTACCTCCTTAAATGTCTGCTACTGCTTGCTTAGCGTCATTCCTGCAAATAAGATTTTCAGAGTTCTTTTCTCTGGATGTTCTATTGCTTGATCTTTGTTATTTGAACAGGTATAGTTCAGGAGAGATCCCTGAAGGCCTAATCTACTGGATTCTCCTTAATACAGTCTTAAAAACATTGGACTATATCTTTAAGCAATACAACCATGACTTTCATATAAGTGTAAGGCAACAGCACTACTCCTGTGATGGTAGAATATACTACCTCCAATACCATGGGCTTTTAACTTATGACTTAACCTTTTATGAGGTACTTTGTCCAATGCCTTCTGAAAGTCCAAATACAATACATTCACAGGTTTCCTTCTATCCACTCTGGTTGAGACTTCCCCAAAAAGCTGTAATGAATTTGTCAGACACAATTTCCCTTCCATGCAGCCATGCGAAGTCTGCTTGCTTACATTATGATTTTCCAAATGTTCTACTATTACTTCCTTAATAATTGATACTAATATTTTTCCAAAAATGAAGGTTAGGCTAATTGACCTACAGTGATCTGCTGTTTGCCACCCTCCCTTTTTGAAGAGAGCTGTCACATATAGCAGTTTTCCAATCGTCTGGTACTTCTCATAAATCCAACGATTTGTGGAAAATTACAACTAATGCATCCACTATCTCTGTAGCTATCTCTTTTAAGTCCTAAGGTGCAAACCATCAGGGTCGGTGGATTTATCTGCCTTTAGCCCCATTAGTTTGTTTAATACTGATTCTTTAGTCATTGTACCTAACTTCTCCCTTATATTCTTTAGTATTCATGGAATATCTGAAGTATCTTCCACTGCAAAGATTGGTACAAAATATCTGTTGAACTTCGCTGCCATTTCCTTGTTCCTAAACCTATCTCCCCAGATTCATTTTCTAAGTGGCCCATGTTCACTTTGACCTCTCTTTTTATATGTTCAAAGAAGCTTATTATCAGTTTTTATATTCCTCTCTAATTTGCCAACGTAGTTTATTTTCTCTCTTTTACTATCTTTTTAGCCCTCCTTTGCTGGATTCTGAATTTATCCCAGTCTTCAGGTTTATCACTAATTTTGGCTTCCTTATGCTTTTTCTTTCAACTTAATGCTGTGCTTAATTTTCATAGTTAGACAAGATTAGTTTATCCCTCGCTTAGTCGATAAAGTGTGGAGCTGGAAAAAGCACAGCAAGTCAAACAGCACAAAGGAGCAGGGGAGTCAACATTTCAGGTTGGAACCTTTCATCATTACCTCAAATGTCTGCTACTGCTTGCTTAGTGTCATTTCTGCAAGCAAGATTTTCAGAGTTTTTTTCTCTGGATGTTCTATTGCTTGACCTGTATTTTATTTGAACAAGTGCAGTTCAGGAGAGGTCACTGAAGGCCTAATCTATTGGATTTCCATAATACAGTCTTAAGATGTTGGACTATATCTTTAAGCAATGCAACACTGACTTTCTATAAGTGTAAGGCAAAAGCACTACTTCCTTGCAAGTAAAAGACACTGCTGCTCTCACGAGAGACATGATGGCTTTTATTTTAACTGCTCCCAGCTCATGTGGACTAATTTTTTAAAAAAGTGTGGTGACCTTAGATTGGTGGTCTTCAATTAGTTTTTGAAATATGTGCCACTGTGATCTTGCATTTTGCTCATAGATGGCCACCATAGCTAACCATATTTTGACTTTTGCCTCCAGCAGGGTATTTACCTGATGCTGAAATGCTTTTTCTATCCCAGCGCAGTATTGAGGAATCCAAAAGATAGCTATTCTAGTGATTCAGTTGTACCAACTGTTATGGGGGTAATACACAGTTGATGTGTGCATCAGACAAGTCAGACTCTCAGGTGGAACATGACTGGATAGATCGTATTTTTAAAAAATTAATCAAAGTAAAACACAAGCATGCAATATAGCAATCTTTGTTTTAACAGTAAAAAGACTTACTAAAGAACAGAAGTGAAGAAAAATAAGTGAGAAAATTCTATTACTCAATAACACATTCAAGGATTTTTAAACAGACAGTAACATAGTACAGCTTACAGGCATTGCTGCTATTTCAAGAACATCCACTATGACACTCTAGCAAGACTAAGCCCAAACTATTTCCAAGGAGAGAGATGTTTGTTTGCTTTAATTTGATAGGCTTGAAGTGGTCAAAATTTCAACTCATCTGCTGAAAATGTACATAACTTTCTTAGTTATTATGCTCCTGATTTACTTTCCTGTCAGCACTGTTGTCTCTGTGGCACAGCTCTATTTTTAAACTTTGAAAACTTCACTTTTCCACTAACTGTATCCCAATACTTCAGTCAGAGACTAATAATAACTTCTTATTCTAAGATAATTTCATTAAACTCCTTTTCTTTGGAATGCTACTAAGCATGCTACTTCATCGAAAGATTTGTGAACCTTTCGGAGCTTGATATGTGCTTCTCTCTCAAATGACTTTAACCCAGAATTGTTCAATCTGGAAAGTTATCTTCTTAAGTCCTCTGCATAGTTCCCTACGAACTCTGGTTAATTTCCTCTCACTTGTACTTATGGATGTTGTAATATTTCCTCAAAATCCAATTCTTAACAAACCCATCCAATCTAGAACTCCAAGAACCCAACCTCTCAAGAAACCGTCAAAATACTTTATTTATTATAAATCTGATTCATCACATTTATCATCATATCATTTCCCATTAAGTTACATAATGCAGCATGCTTCCTACAGCATGCCATGCTTTGTGATCCTCGGTGAGATATGAGACTCCAATATCCTCAGTTCATATGCTGTTTATAACAAATGTATTCTGAGTGTATCTCTTGGTATACTGATTGAAAAGCATACATGTGTGGTATCTGAATAAAGGGGTTGGTGGGTAATTGGGGCACCTGATTGAAGAAGATGGGGATGGTGGGAAGTAGGGAAGCTGATCATGGGTAGTTGATGAGGAGTAGACATAGGTGTCACTGATGGTGGGAGTTGGTTGTGAGGGGATTAGTTGGTGTTGGAGAGTGGGGGAGGTTGGTGGGAGGAGCTGATTAAGATGGTGTGCTGATTGAGGAGGATGGGAGAGTGTTTTTGGAGAGGGTCTTTGAAGTGGACAAGTTGGGTTGGAGAGTATGGAAAATAAAGAGCATGAAAGCATGGGAAGGGTTAAAGCATGAAGACCACTGGCAATCTGTGATGTGTGGAAGGCAGGATGGGATAAGAATGCTCTTACACCAATTAGCAGAGTAAGGTTAAGGCTGAAAGGTCACTGGTGAGATAACAGTTAGTAGAGGTAGTTTCCCATGTTAAGTGTCATTATGACAAAATTGGGACTATAAATATTTGGGACATGACATTAAATACCTAATTAATAGTTAGTGGAGACAGGAGACTATTGTAATAGATGGAATAGCTAAATATCTATCATGACAGGTTAGTCTGAAATCACTGTAGCAGAGGTGATAATAAATATCTAATCATGACATTAGGAAAATATTAAGTAGGGTCTGGAATGAAAGACCATCGTTGCAAGAGTTAGCACTAAATATGTAACTGTGACATTAGAATAACATTAAGTAGAATGTACAACTAAAGAGATAACGGGAACCAAGATTACTGGTTTATTGTATAGCTAGAGTGGGGTACTTTGATTAATATAGTTGGACGTGCTGATAAGCTAACAGAAATATGATAGAAAAAGATATTAAAAACCACGGATCCTGAGGTTTGTGGGAATACGAGAATCTGCTTTCTCAGTGTCACGGTTTTTTGTTTGCAAATAAAAGACCTACTTCTTGAAGATCTCTCCTGGTGATTCTCTACATTTTCTCCACAACAAATCTGGTGCTGCGAGCAGGGCCGTGCAGAGACCCACCTGGAAAGAAGGTGGCATTAACAGGGCGCTTCTCGGTCCACCGGGGGCACTCCCAAGACTGACAGAATAAGGGTACCCAACAAAAGAAAATTAGCATTTTTGCTGTGAATTCGGACACTATTCTGTTGGCTTGGAGTGGTCCTTGGGGACTTGGAGGTGCAGGAACCTGTCGGAGGGTGTCACCGATTCAAGATCCAAAGGCGAAGGGTAAATTGCAGCTGAAGGAGACGTGGAGAATTGGTCAAGAAAACTGCACAGAGAGGTAAAGAGTGAGTAAGAATAGAATGTAGCAATTGTCTGAGAAAAAAGTCCACGTGGTGATGCTAAAATTCCACATAGTGAATATAAGACTCTATAGATATCACCTCGCAGGAAACGAAGGCGTGAATAGATCGGGCAGAATAAATAAGGGGAAATTGTTTTTAAAAGCGCTGATAGACCTGTTTAGAAAGCTGGTAGATTGGTCATGGATGATTAAAAGTAAAATAGCACAGAATAGTCATAGTGTTAAAGTATTACTAGACTGTTGAATGTTTTAGATAAGGCCTGTAGGATAAGTAGACTTTTGGAAACGAACAAAGGGTCTGTTTAAGTACGGCGGAGGGAGAGAGCGAGAGAGAGAGAGAACGACTCTGAATGTGTGTGTGTGTGAGAGAGAGAGATTTTATAGTTTAATCATTGTGATCTGATTTGTATGCATAATTGTTTGTTGGTGGTTAAATGTTTGTGTTTTGTTTCCCTGGAGCTCGAAGGGGTATTTAGATTTTATTTTGCACTGTAAGAATTTATAGTTTTTTTGTTTGACAGAGATTTTTCAAGAAACCGTTAGTGATTGGTGCAGTTTGAAAATGCAGTGCTACATTGGTTTAGGCTGAATGAATGGGAATAGGTTGTTTGTATTAACTATCTGCAATTGAGGACATTTAGGTATTGATAGATTGGTAAGGGACAATTGCAAGTTATAAAGTTAAGGCTTGTTTATACTGTTGACAAAGTCCTACCAGACCTGAATGGTATGAGGAAGTGATTTGTGAGAGCAGAGACAATACATTAGCTGGACTGAAATATATGCTAGGATGGATAAAGGGACTACAGTTGAGATACTGAGTAAGAAATTTCCAGTGACAAGAAATGATATTGTAAAAATTTCTGAGAAATGGGAAAAGAGAACTAAGGCTTTATTGACTAAATGGCCAAAGGTAAGGTATCTTTGATGTACATATGTGCAATGAGATGGAAGGACTAATTAAGAACTATAAGCCAAAAGATAAATCTAAAAATAGAAACCAAAAGAGGGATCAGGAGATGGAAATATTGAAACTTTTCAGGAAAGACGGTGAGGAACTGAAGGTAACTTGTCAGGTACCTGTGGTGACTAGGAAAGCTGCAAAAGAACAAGCTTAGCAGTTATGGGAAGCAGAAAAGCAGGAATCAGCCCCCCTTCTATACCCAGATGTGGAGGAGTTGAATAGACCTCCTCCCTACTCGAATGAAGAGGCATTGAAGCAGTGTCCAGTAATAAAGGGAACAGTAGAAATAGAAGGACAGTTAGAATGGGGTGGAAGTGTGGAAGACAAAAATGAACTGAGGGAAAGAAGTGAAAGAGAGAAAAGGGACAGGCAGAAGCAAATAGAAGCCAGACAACGAGAGCAAGAAAAGCTGAAACGTGAGATTAGTGTGCTGCGTGGGCTAAGGGAACAAAAAGCAATTGAGGAATACTCAGTCATATGAAAGGGGGGCTTAAGAGAAAAGTGAAGGTGATGCAGAGCAAGCAGAAAGGGATGATGAGAGACGAGGAAAGAAAAAGGCCCCAGTAGCTAAAGGATGGGAGGAATTAGAAATAGCATTGGATTCAGAGTCTGAGGGGGATTTATTGAGAAGTAGTGCAGGTAAAGGGGAATAGGGCCAACAGGGAAGGATGCTACCACTGCTTATAAAAGGGGGGAGAAACCCACAATACATTGCTTGGGGAACTCAGGATCTGAAAGGGCTGAAGAATGAACTGCCCAGTTTACATGAGGGAGCAGGAAAGTCGATCAGGGCTTTTGAAGATGAAACCACAGGGCGATTGCTGGCTATAGGAGACTTGAAGGCACTGCTGGTGAGGTTCGTAGGACTCCCGACGTTAAAGGAAATAATCCGAGCCCATTTGAAAAATGCGGCAGACAATCCAATGATTGATGGGGTTGGGTTTGGTCGAGTGAGACAGAATGTATGGTAGGCCTTAAGAAACTGTTATCCACTCAAAATGGACCCCCAGGCTTTGAGAGGGGATCCACTGGGAGAAAGTGAAAACCCAGCTGTCTACTTGGAGAAACAGTTAAAAAAATGGAGGCTGGAAACAGGGCAAGACATAGAGACTAGTCAGTTGCTGACCACAATGGTTCTGAAATTCCATCATTGAGGCAATGCCCTCCCAAGTCGTCAAGACTGGAGGAGGTGGGGGGTCAGACATCATCAACAAACCACCAGGAATTTAGAGATTATGCAGCTCATGCAGCTGAAAGGTTTCGAAAAGACAAAGCGAAATTGTCTGAATAGCAGGAGGAGATGCAAAGGAAGCTGGCGCAAATGCAGCTCAAAGAGCTTAACAAGAAAGAAAAAAAGGCTAAAAAGGTGTTGCCAGTAAGAACTGACACAGTAATTAACACTAGTGTGAACCAAGTGCCGGCGCAAGGGGAGTCCTATCAGGTAGCCAGATAGGGGCCAGAAAGTCCCATGCCAGCAATGGAGGTTTTTAGAGAAGCTTTCCCGCAGGTGGCGTATCCAGGGCAGGGCAGATTTAAACAACAGCATAAACAGAACTGGAGTCCCCAAGGACAGGGATGTAGGAATAGGGGACTGCGGTACATGATAAATAATCAGGTTCAAGGGGGACCAGAAATGATGTGCTGGGGATGCCATCAACCAGGCCACTTTAGGAGGAAATGTCCTTATTGGACCGGGCCCCCTCTGCCCTACAGCGGGCCTAGATGGTGGGAGTCTGCAGTAGCCACTTCCCAGGTGCCCACAGGCCTAGCAGGACCTGTTAATCCTGGGATGTACTAGGGATGCCCTGAGAACCTGGGTGGGATGGGGCACTACCATGTAGTAGCATGGGAGACTGATCAAGAACCAATAATACAAGTTAATATAGAAGATCGGCAGACACCAGTGATGATAGATACTGGAGCTATATACACTTATGTACAGCTGCGGTGTGCCTCTCACCTTCCCATGTCAAGTAAATTTGTTAAGAATGTAGGGTTCTCATGGAAATCACAGTTAACTCGATTTACAGCTCCAGTAAGATTAGAAATGGAAGGTAGGGAGATAGTTCTTCCAATATTAGTGTCTAAAGAGATGCCAATTAATGTTAGGTAGGGATGCTTTACTACAGTTAGAGGTAAGATTGGAGTGCACACAGCAGGGCTTTGTCGTAGAAAAGGCCAATACACAATTAGTGATGCAAGAAGTTAAAGATATTAATGTTTATTGGATAGGGTATATAGCAAGTGATATTCAAGACACCTGGGGGACGTGGGAAGCAGAAGTGTTGACAATGTTGACTAAAGCAAGACCAATTAAGTCTGAGCTGCACCATACAGTGAAATTTGATGAGTCTCAGGATGAGGTGTTAGAGAGGCAGTGTCAGCAGGAAGTCACTGCTCCACAACATTTGAGAAGTGAAGCAATAGTATTAGGGGAGCAGGGAGTGATCCTGCAAATAGACAGAAATGCGTTCCTGGAAAAGTGGTATACCACACCGCACGTAACCTTACTGGTAAATAAGGGATATCAGTCTAAAGACTTAGGACCTATGGCCAGGCATGTAGAAACACTTAGGGAATGGCATATGCTCACGACAGGGCTTTGGGAATCCCGGGATGGCAGGTTTATTAAAATCCTAGCATGCTGCAACTTGACAGGGAATCCAAATAAGGTAAAAACAATGACTGCAGATGCTGGAAACCAGATTCTGGATCAGTGGTGCTGGAAGAGTACAACAATTCAGGCAGCATCCGACAAGCAGCAAAATCGACGTTTCGGGCAAAAGCCCTTCATCAGGAATAAAGGCAGAGAGCCTGAAGCGTGGAGAGATAAGCTAGAGGAGGGGGGGGGTGGGGAGAAAGTAGCATAGAGTACAATAGGTGAGTGGGGGAGGAGATGAAGGTGATAGGTCAGGGAGGAGAGGGTGGAGTGGATAGGTGGAAAAGGAGCTAGGCAGGTCGGACAAGTCCGGACAGGTCAAGGGGACAGTGCGGGCTGGAAGTTTGAAACTAGGATGAGGTGGGGGAAGGCGAAATGAAGCTGTTGAAGTCCACATTGATGCCCTGGGGTTGAAGTGTTCCGAGGCGGAAGATGAGGCGTTCTTCCTCCAGGCGTCTGGTGGTGAGGGAGCGGCGGTGAAGGAGGCCCAGGACCTCCATGTCCCCGGCAGAGTGGGAGGGGGAGTTGAAATGTTGAGCCACAGGGCCGTTTGGTTGATTGGTGCGGGTGTCTCAGAGATGTTCCCTAAAGCGCTCTGCTAGGAGGCGCCCACTCT
>NC_057720.1:83895686-83898117 GCF_004010195.1 Chiloscyllium plagiosum | reverse complement strand
GGTGAGTTCAGTGGGGCAGGAGCATGCTGAGACAATGGGTCGGCCAGGGTGGTCAGGCTTGTGGATCTTGGGAAGGAAGGAGGTAGAACCATTGCGGGGTTCCCGGACTATGAGGTTGGAAGCTGTGGGTGGGAGATCTCCTGAGGTGATGAGGTTCTGTATGGTCTGGGAGATGATGGTTTGGTGATGGGGGGTGGGGTCATGGTCGAGGGGGCAGTAGGAAGAGGTGTCCTCGAGTTGGCGTTTGGCTTCAGCGGTGTAGAGGTCAGTGCGCCAGACTACCACTGCGCCCCCTTTATCCGCTGGCTTAATGGTGAGGTTGGGATTAGTCCGCTGGCTTAATGGTGAGGGCAAATAAGCCAAGGTAACACCCCAGCAGAGCATGCCAGTGACAGTGGAGGAAGATGATCAATATGGTAATGAGCAATTGGATACATTACCAGCCACTTTGTAATCACAGCATGATACAGATGTGAGGAGAGTGGAAATTAGGTTGAAACCAGGAGCTGGGACAGTAGTGAAATTTTTGACGAATGAAGTTATCCCAAGGTTAACTTCAGCTTCGACAATGGGTCTGCCTTCATTCAGAAAGTAGTTAAGTTGGTGCTGCAGTCTTTGAGAATCAAGCAGAGGTTTGGATGGGTGTATCATCCCCAATCACAGGGTTTGGTGGAAGGAATTAATGAGACATTGAAAGCCAAATTAAACAAGATCTGCGCAAGCACCAACCCTTAATTGAGTTGATGTGCTGCCGCTGGCATTAATGAGTTATCGTGTGCAGACTAATCGCAAGACCAATCTAACATCGCATGAGATGTTCACAGGTAGACCTATGCCAGTTGCCAGGTGGAGAGGCCCATACGAAGGGCCTCGCTTGGAGCAGTTAAACTTAGAACTTAAGCAATATATGCAGCAGCTAACTATGACACATGAGACTATCCACCTGCAGGAAACACAAAGGGAACCGACACCTGTCAACGAGGAAGGACCTATTAAACCCGGGATTGGGTGTACGTGCGGGTTTTTCGAAGATGCTGGAATGAGCTGAGGAAAGAGGGACCTTTCATAGTGATTTAAGGCATCACCTACCGCTATTCAAGTGGAAGAACGACACATATGGTACCACCTTAATCATTGCACTAAAGCTCTCCCACCGACACAAATTAACTCTAACACTGAGGTAAGTGGAGTTGAGGCTGATGAACTTGGATACGGGCAGGGCGCACAGGAGGCTAGTACCCTCAGCAGGGTTCTGAACAAGGTACAGGTGAAGTTCTTGGGGATACTGATCATTCCAGAAATGATAGTGATGGAGATGTGGAGCATAGTTCTCCTGGCAGCAGGGATGAGAAAGGGATGGGGGATGTCCATGATACCCCCCTCTCTGATGCTAGGCCTGCATACTCAGACTTGGAGACCATTAACTTGGCAGACCTGGACTGGTGATGCCAGGGTCACTCAAGCTGGGAGGCAAAGACGTATTAGAAGTGCAGACCTTGCTGCCCTAACATGGGTACGCACCTGTGACAATCACTGGTATCAATGGGCAAACATACGGCCATAATGATGGCTAGACAGGACTGTTTCTTGTGTACTACGGCAACCCCCTCATACTATGTTGCCCCTATGCCCTATAACTCGACCACCTGTACTCAATGGCATTTGCAGCACTCTAGCCAACCTCTTAACCCGGATGATTCATCAACTTACAGGCAATTCCATTGCTCCTTTTGGTGCCTCCTACTTCAGGCCTCTACGTTCTATCAGCAGGATAACATGGGCTGGCAGCAACCATAGTGGTGTGGCTATAGTACCCTATGGTCCACCAGTAAGACTAATTACACCTTCCCTGTGGCTGCTTTCAGAATACAGGAAGGGCTGAGTTTTGAATGCTTTAAGTGAAATGGTTCCACACTTGTAGGCTATTTTAAGGGTCTTTGTTAGAATACGATTGAACTAGAGGTGGACACCACATTTGGGTCTATTTTAAATTCTCAACCCGTCCTACTGGCAGATACTTGGTGGCTGTGTGGTAAGAAATATTGATTTTCCTACTCCTTGGATGCTGCCTGACCTGCTGTGATTTTCCAGCACCACTCTAATCTTGACTCTGATCTCCAGCATCTGCAGTCCTCACTTTCACCTACTTGTCACTTTCTGCCAAACTGAAAATGAATAAATGCCCACTCTCCAACTGTATCGGCGCCGCCTCGTGCTCCCACGAGGAGGTTGAACAGTTCATCCACTTCACCAACACCTTCCACCCCGACCTCAAATTCACCTGGACAGTCTCAGATTCCTCCCTCCCCTTCCTCGACCTTTCTATTTCTATCTCAGGCGACCGAATCAACACGGACATCTACTACAAACCGACCGACTCCCACAGCTACCTAGACTACACCTCCTCCCACCCTGCCCCCTGTAAAAACAC
>NC_057720.1:83852038-83895309 GCF_004010195.1 Chiloscyllium plagiosum | reverse complement strand
CAAGAATAGTTATGAAAATATTTAAAAATGCAGACTGGTGGCAAGAACTCCAGATCAAAGAGGAACACAACACAACAGATACAAAACAAGCCCTGTTCATTGTAAAATAGCCCAAGTAATAAACACTTACCACCTGTTGTTAACACCCCATAACCTAGACTGACCGAGATGTAGACAAAAACAGGAAGTCCCCCTTCCTCTGAAGCTGATGAAATAAGTAAATTAAGTATTTAAACAGAACAAAGTGCAGCATAATAATCTAAACTGCATAGAAGCTCTTCAGCCACATTCTCAAACAGAATCCATCAAATTCAGCACCGCCTTCCTAACCTGCAATCCTCTTCCCGACCTCTCCGCCCCCCCCCCAGTCTGACCTATCACCCTCACCTTGTCCTCTTTCCACCTATCACATTTCCGACGCCCCTCCCCCAAGTCCCTCCTCCCTATCTTTTATCTTAGCCTGCTGGACCAACTTTCCTCATTCCTGAAGAAGGGCTAATGCCCGAAACGTCGATTCTCCTGTTCCCTAGATGCTGCCTGACCTGCTGCGCTTTTCCAGCAACACATTTCCATCCCATATTTCCCTTTTAATATATGGAATAAACCTGTCGCAATTTATTTCCTTAGGGAAGAGTTCCCATACATGGCAAACTCTTTTCACTTGATCAACGAGGAAGACAGTTGGGGCGTTCGTTCGGAAGGTTGCTGAGCTGTACCTGAAAGTTTCACGTGTCCAGCCGAGGAGGTGAGGTAGTTCTTCACCTGACCGTACTGTCATCTCAGCTTCCAATCAGTCGCCGAGTCAAAGGCGATGGTCTCCGACGGCTCTGCAGCGCAGCACAGCTCAGGGGAGCCGTTCCCGCCATCGCCGACAGCGCGTGCATCATCGCCCACGTGCACCCAACTGTACGCCCGCGCAGCAGCACCCCCAACGGTCAGCGCCGCCCCTGCTATCCCGATGCACTGGACCACGCGCATCACATTTTCCAGCAACTAACTGCCCGCGCTGCTCCACCTCCACTACCAGGCACTCATTCCCCCACTCCTCACCAGAGATCTCTAACCCTAGCCATGAATAAACCATTACCCCAGCCCCCAACCAACCTTGATCGAAGCCATTGATCCACAATCTCAGGCACTGATCAGTAATCTCGTCCACTGAATTGCCCTCCTCCCCAACCCAATTCCAGCCAATTGCTCTAGCATTCTTTTCCTCAAAAGCTGCAGGTGCTTGAAATCTTAACTAAAACAACATATGTTGGAAACAGTCACTTGCTGAGGGAGAAATGCAGGGCTAAGTTAATCAATCAATAGGCCAGGAAAATGGAGATGAAGCCTAATGGTTCAGATATTAACACATTGAATGGTGGAGTACCCTCACTGCAGACTTGACTTGTTAATAAAACTTTGTTTTCCTGAATTTGTCTAGAGCGATTATTGAGAAGCGATTTTCGTTTCTAACACATTGTTATATGTTTTATGGTCTACCTTTCTTAAAAACAAATTCACGTGCCTAACGAGTTTGGTGAGATCTCATTGTCTTGAAGCATCAACTGTTTTCTTCAAAGAATCATTTTGGTCTGCTGCTTCCAGTATTCTGACCATTCAGGTTGAACTATTTATGACAGATGTTCTTACTTCTCCAGAGGGTGTCATCTCAAAAGTTAAAGCAAGGCAATTTAGAAGTAAATTTGAGGGTTTTTTTCCCCTAAGAAAGGGTAATGGACATCTGGAACTTGCTCCTCAAAAGGCCATGGATAGTCACATAATGAAAACTTTTCAGATTGCAGTTGTCAGACTTTTGTTGGAGAAGAATTTAAAGGGATGTACAACAAAAATAGGTAAATGGAGTTGAGATACAGATCAACTGTGATCCAGTGAAATGTTTAGCAGGGTTACACAACCAACTTCTGTTACGAATTTGTACTGGGAGTTCATTTTCCTTCCATGTGCACTCATGTTATGCACAAAAATGTGACAATTATGCACAGTACAGTCCTGTTTATGCACAAACAGGAAATTGAATGAGTGATTAACTAATTTGTTAGTCACTTGAAAGCTGATGGAGATTATAGTCTTTATATTGTACTATGGGATTTTTTTTAGTCAGCTGAATGGGTAGTTGCACTTTTGGATAAACGTCACATTTGAAAGATAGCACCTCCAATATTATAGCAATAATTTACCTCCAAGCACTGCACTGAACAGCCACTCTGGATCAAATCAATGAGTCAGCATACCTTGAACCCTACTGCTCTTACATGCAGATTTAGCAAGTTAAGTGATTTCAGTTTTAGACTTTTAGTATCCTTTTAAAAAAACATTTAGCCTGTTGAAAATATGAATTTTCTGATTCAGAACAAGATTCATCATCTCCCTAACAAGATTGAAAGTATCTATTTCTTTTTGAAGAGCTTCTTTAGACCAATACCACTGTGTTGTCGTTAAATAGTAATTTGAGTAATAATAACAGAATAATTTGTCCAAATTTGTTGTCCCATCTCTATAGATTGAAAATTAAGCATGATGGAGTTAAAATTTAAATAAACTTCCAGATTATGAAGCCAGTACTTTTGCTGTTTTCAGAAACAGGAGCTTTAAGTGGAACATTGCATTATTTTGAAATGAATATATAAAATTCATGCATATATGATGGTAAATCTTCCTCAATCCTCTAAAGTTTAATATCTAAGTGCAGCACTTTGAAAGTGAGTTGTCTTGTATTTATTTGTTGGTATGAGAGTATATTTTGTCTCTTTTTGAGCACAATGACCACTCATTACTTTTAAAATACTCTAGATACTCTAGGACAATAAACATTTAGCCTTTTAATGTGATGGAATTTAGTTCAATTACACTTTATTAAATGTTAATTTTACTGGGCAATGGCAAGATAATATTGAAACATTTTCGATCTGAATTGTATTGATTTCAATCTTGTTTTGACAAGCATAGTTCTTTTTGAAATTCATGGATAACATAAGGACCAATAACACAGAAAGGTAGTTGCTATACAGGAAGTAAAGTACTTTGTTCCTGTTTAGATTAGATTTTGAAGCATTGTATTTAAAGAATGTGATCTGTCAATTAATAATAAACAGTGAGAGGTTTGGCTCATTTTGGTGAGAATTGCAAAAGATCAAGGTCAATTAGCTGGACAGATTTAAGTGTCAAAATGTGTGATTCCAGAAAAGCACAGCAGGTCTGGCAGCATCCAAGGAGCAGGAGAGTTGACATTTTGGGTATAAGTCCTTCATCATTTATTTAGAAGCACTAGCTTTTGGAGCGCTGCTCCTTCATCGTTGTTAAAGGAGCAACAGTCTAAAAGCTAGTGCTCCCAAATCAACCTGTTGGACTATAACTTGGTGTTTGTGATTTTTAAAATTGTAAAGGTATTCTTTTTGCTTGTCCCTACATTGTTTATCATTAGTTCTGCTGTTGTTGTAGATTGTCATTTAAAGTTTATTTAGATACAAAAATGGCCAAAAGAACATGTAAAGTACTGTTATTGTTGTTTTACCAATCTCATCCAATGACTAAATGACTCTCTGCATTTGAACTCATACTACATTTAGTACTTATGATGTTATATGTAAATTAATACTTTTGTTATAAATGTTTATAGATTACAATGGATGTTTATGTTTATGTTTTTAGCAGTGAGATGACTTCAGGTCTGTAGTCCTACTAGCACCCAGTAGAGTTGCTAGCCACAGCTGGTAATACTGGGGGATGCCTCTGATGGGCCAAACAAGAAAATTCCTATTGTCCAATAATAACCCACACAACTAAAGCTGCAAGTGAAAACATAACACCTTAAGTGGGCTCCTAAGGGTCTCAATAGGTCCAAGGGTAGGCAGGCTGTGCAATGCCTCCTCCATTTTCAAGTTCGCTGATGACAGCCAAAGTCTGTCGAATCTCAGATGGTGATGAACCAGACTACCGACGGAAGGTGGAAAACCTAGAGAAATGGTGCACTGAGAACAACCTAGCTCTCAATGCCGACAAAACCAAGGAACTCATTATTGACATGTTATTCATGCCCCCTTACACATCAACAGCACAGAGGTGGAGAGTGTCAAGCTCCTGGGAGTGGTCATTCACGACAAGCTTTCTTGGACTCTTCATGTGGACGTACTGGTTACAAAGGCCCAACATCTTTGAGCCAGATATAAAAGAGACCTAAGGGACAACTTTTTCACGTTGAGGGTGCTTTGTGTATGGAATGAGCTGCCAGAGGATGTGGTGGAGGCTGGTGCAATTGCAACATTTAAGAGTCATTTGGATGGGTATATGAATAGGAAGGGTTTGGAGGGATATGGGCCGGGTGCTGGTAGGTGGGACTAGATTGGGTTGGGATATCTGGTCGGCATAGACGGGTTGGACCGAAGGGTCTGTTTCTATGCTGTATATCTCTATGACTCTATAACAGGAGACAGAGAGTAGTAGTTGAAGGGAGTTTCTTGAAATGGAGAAAGGTGATCCACAGGGGCCACTGTTGTTTGTAATATACATAAATGATCTAGAAGAGGGCACTGTTGGTATGATCAGCAAGTTTGCAGATGACACAAAGATTTGTGGAGTAGCAGAAAGCATAAGGGACTGTCAGAGAATACAGGAGGATATAGATAGACTGGAGAGTTGGGCAGAAAAGTGGCAGATGGCTTTCAATCCAGACAAATTTGAGGTGATGCATTTACGCAAGTCTAATTCTAGAATGAACTATACAATGAATGGAAGAGCCTTGGGAAAAGTTGATGGGCAGAGAGATCTGGGAGTGCAGATCCATTGAACCCTGAAGGTTGCGGCACAGGTGGATTTGAACCCTGAAGGTTGCGGCACAGGTGGATATAGTGGTCAAGAAGGCATATAGTATGCTTGCCTTCATTGGACGGGGTATTGAGTATAAGAGCTGGCAAAATGGATTCTACAGGACATTGGTTTGGCTGCATTTGGAATACTGTGTACAGTTCTGGTCGCCACATTACCAAAAGGATGTGGACGCTTTGGAGAGGGTGCAGAGAAGGTTTACAAGGGTGTTGCCTGGTATGGAAGGCCCTAGCTATGAAGAGAGGTTGAGTAGGTTAGGTTTATTTTCTCTAGAAAAAAGGAGATTGAGGGACCTGATTGAGGTTTACAAAATCATGAAGGGTATAGACAGGGTGGAGGATTCCATAATGAGAGGTCATGCTTTCAAGGTGAGAGGTGGAAAGTTTAAGGGGGATACACGCGGCAAGTACTTCACACAGAGGGTGGTGGGCGTTTAGAACGCGTTGCCAGCAGAGATGGTAGAGGCAGGTATGGTAGATGCATTTAAGATGCGTCTGGACAGATGCATGAGTAGGTGGGGAGCAGAGGGATACAAATGCTTAGCAATTGACCGACAGGTTTAGACAGTACATTTGGATCGGCTCAGGCTTGAAGGGCCTGTTCCTGGGCTGTAAATTTTCTTTGTTCTTCGTCTCTTCTTACTCAGGCAGCTGAAGAAATTTGGCATGACGCAAACACCCTTGCCAACTTTTATAGGTGTGCCAGAGAGCATTTTGTCTGGGTATATCACTACCTGGTATCGCAATTGTACCATTCAAGATCGGAGATGGTTACAGAGAGTGGTGAACTTGGCCCAGACAATCACAAAGGCCAACTTCCCATCTACACAATCCATCTACCAAACCTGCTGTCAAAGAAAAACTGCCAGCATTCTCAAAGATCCCATCCCACCCTGGCAATGTTTTTCTACAACCTCTACCAATGGGGAGAAGGTACAGAAGCCTGAACACATGCACCAGCCTGTTTCTAAACAGTTTCTACCCTACTGTTAGAATACTGAGTGGACTCACAAACTCTTAGCATTCGCCTGTACCTGTTTGCCACTGTTTATGTATTAGTTACTTATTTATGCTATTTAACTATGTGATCTGCCTGTATCGCTCGCAAGACAAAGCTTTTCACTGTGCCTTGGTAAACGTGACAATAAACTCAATTCAGTTCCATTAATTTTGAAGCCACTCACAGATAAGCTTAAAATATAGCCCACTGAAAATCTTTAACTGTTATCAAAATTTGATTGAGGAAAGAAATGCATTGACAGTATTACAATTTTTTATTTGACTGTACACGTCATTTTAAAAAAGCCACAATACAATCTTATAACAAAAGAATATATGGATCAAATCTAGCTACTATGGGAGTGTTAACTAATGGGGAAAATAAAGCTTTTCCACATGCAGATGGGGAATACTGGCCCTTTTTTTTAAAAAAAGTTCATATCCATAGGAAACATGAAACAGATCAACAAAAGCATGATCAAAACATCATTAAGGAAACAATAGTGGTAAGCTGAGGTACAGGAAGGAACCAAGAGCATAGTCTTGGAGCAAATTACTTCAGATGCTGCAATCTGTACCGAAATCAACAAATGCTGGCGATCACAGCAGGTCAGACAGCGTCCATGGAAAGAGAGCAAGCAAACGTTTAAAGTCTAGATGATGTGCTATCTCTCCATGAATGCTGTCTGACATCCTGTAATCTCCAACATTTGTTGTTTTCAGTCAAGAGGAGCACAGTCGCTTGATATCTGAAGACATGATCATGACTGTGAAAGGATTAAAAATTGGGGATGCTGAAAAAGGTTACATTTACAGGAGTGCAAGAGAGGATGGAGGCAAAGCCATGGAGGGATTTGAAAATAGGAATGAGAGTTTTAAAAGATGTGGTTTAACCAAGACATAACATAGGCCAAATAAAACTTGGGTAATGGGTGAACAGGACTTCATGCAAGTTATATGGTCTGGGTAGCAGACATTTGGATGACTGAGCTTATACAGAATATATAGCCTAAGAATCAACTACGTTTATATTGGAAAAGTCATAGTTGGAGGTAACAAAAGTGTGGTTGAGGCTTTCTGTACCAGATGGACAAAGCAATATCATGCCTAACGTCACTGTGATCCAAGAATTAATGAACAGGAATTAATATATATTATTCTAATAATTGAACAAACATGGACACTATTGCAACAATGATGTGGAGATGCTAGTGTTGGACTGGGTTGGACAAAGTCAGAAGTCACACAACACCAGATTATAGTCCAACAGGTTTATTTAAAATCACATACTTTCAGAGCGCTTCTCCGTTGTCAGATGAAGAAATAAACCTGTTGGACTATAAACTGGTGTCATGTTCGGACACCAGTTTATAGTCCTACTGCTACAATGAGTTTGGACTACTGCTACAATGAGTTTGAAAGAAAAGAAAGAAGAAAGATAAAAATAAAATTGTCTGATGCTTCCTATACTAAACACATTTTGGCCAGATCACAGAGGGAGCCTTCTGGCTGAAAACAGATCAACTACATTCAGGCACTGAAGTGAAAAAGAGAGTAATTTAGCACTATCCTCTGGACCTGCATAGGACATCGTGCTAAGAATTCAGACATCTGGTAGTTTTAAAAAAAACATTTTCTACTGCAGACAGTCCCCGGTTGTGAACGAAATCTGTTCTTGAGTCCGTTTGCAAGTCGATTTGTACGCAAGTTGCAACACAATGCAGCACAATATAAAATAGCTATTCTTAAGCACAGGAAACGTTCATATGTCAGATCTTTAAAATTACAACACTCTTTGGGATCGCATTTCTAAGTGAGGGATCCTGTAATTTAATTAACTTTAAATGACCATAAATTTGAAACATTGTTCAGAAACTGAAATCTGATCAATAGACACACTAAACATACCACCATAGCAGAGAGCTGCTCCTGCCACAAGTTTTCAATGATTTTATTGGTTCCCAAGCCATAGAAACAGTGCAAACTAATATGATCCAAATTCCAATTAGATTTCCTGTGCATATTTGCTTTAAAGTGTTACCAGTCACTACAATAAATCATGACTTATCGTTGTCTTCATGCATTTCTGTTGGCCAGTTGACCTGAATATGATACGGATTCAGCTCTTCAGGGCTAACATAGTCTGGTGCTTTACTCATAAGATCACGACCTCTGAAGGACTTTGGAAAAGCAATGACATCCCTGATACTTGATGCTCCAACTATAAGAGCTAAGAGTCTGTCCAAACCTAAAATGAAACAGATTAGATATTGAAATAGATACGCTCTAGCATTCAGAATGGACAATAAACATGAAGTATTTAATTTTACAATCAGACAAAAAGCCTCAGTCCCAAGTGACAGTTGCTGGTAAACACTATCTGGCCCATTATGAGAAAGAAAAGAGGGGAAAACCATGATTTTATGCTATTTTTTGTTTTAACATAGAAACTTCCTTATTCAATATTTCCTTTGAGCATGGGCTACAGGTTGTCCTCTAGTCCAACATCAACAGTTTACACAGAAATCATGTAGTAAACTGTTGAAGACATTAAATTTGCTCAGGAAAATTATGAGAATGAAGAAAGAAAGTCAACCTACCTCTGACCTATAATTTTCACAGTCACAAATAGCCCCAATCAACAAAGTTCCAAATTATTCCTGTCTCAGGTTCTTTGTTGCTGGTTTACAGGTAGGAGTGACAAAAAACAAACCAATCTGGAACTCACCCAATGCAATCCCGCCATGGGGTGGTGCTCCGGAATCTAGTGCCTCAAGTAGATGTGATAACAACCCACTGTCTTCCTGTTACATACAAATAAATTAATTAATAAATACATATGGAATTTTTTAAAATTTCAAGTCTATTCGAATTAGACTGTTGTGATCTGAACCCCTGGTAGGCAGTGCTAATTTTCAAAATGATGCAATCCTTTTTTCCAACTCGGGTTGTCCAACTAGGACCTGGCATGTGATCATGTAACCCTTGTTTCTAGTTGGCAAATATTGTTTCAGTTACATCATGAAAAGTTGGGTCAGGAGTATCTTTGCTTGCAGTTGCACACCAGGTGCATGTATAAATAAAAGTCAGTACACATTTGTTAAAGGAAAATCATTTTGAATAATTTGATCAAGTTCTTTTATGGTAATAATGAAGGTAATATAGATGATGTTATGCTTCTGAATTTAACGCATTTGACAATGTACACCTAGTAATTACACCCTTATCAAGATTAAAATCCATCTGACTGAAGAGACAACAGCCAATTTTGTATAGAATCCCTATATTGGAGATAGAGGCCATTTGGCTCATCAAGTCTGCACCAACCTTCTGAAGAACATCCCAACTAGGTACACTGCCCTACCCAATTCCTTTGGCCCTGCATTAACCATGGCTAATCTACCTAGCTTACACATGTGGGCGGCACGGTGGCACAGTGGTTAGCACTGAGACCCGGGTTCAATTCCCGCCTCAGGTGAGTGACTGTGTGGAGTTTGCACGTTCTCCCCGTGTCTGCGTGGGTTTCCTCCGGGTGCTCCGGTTTCCTCCCACAGTCCAAAGATGTGCAGGGCCAGGTGAATTGGCCATACTAAATTGCCCGTAGTGTTAGGTAAGGGGTAAATGTAAGGGTATGGGTGGGTTTCGCTTCGGCGGGTCGGTGTGGACTTGTTGGGCCGAAGGGCCTGTTTCCACACTGTAATGTAATCTAAAATCTAATCTAAAAATCTATGGACACCATGAGGCAATTTTTTTTAAGCATGGTAAATTCACCTAGCCCACATATCTTTAGACTAGGGAGAAAACTAGGGAGAAAGCCCATGCTCAAAGGAAATATTGAATAAGAAAGTTTCTATGTTAAAACAAAAAATAGCATAAAATCATGGTTTTCCCCTCTTTTCTTTCTCATAATGGGCCAGATAGTGTTTACCAGCAACTGTCACTTGGGACTGAGGCTTTTTGTCTGATTGTAAAATTAAATACTGAACTTCATGTTTATTGTCCATTCTGAATGCTAGAGCGCATCTATTTCAATATCTAATCTGTTTCTGCACCTGGCAGAAACCCATGCAAACGTACGGAGAAT
Source organism: Chiloscyllium plagiosum (assembly GCF_004010195.1). NCBI lineage: Eukaryota > Metazoa > Chordata > Chondrichthyes > Orectolobiformes > Hemiscylliidae > Chiloscyllium > Chiloscyllium plagiosum. The sequence goes on along the minus strand of NC_057720.1, from coordinate 83,885,397 downwards.
GTTCGAACTGCACACAGTTGCCCAAGGCTGGAATCGAACCTGGGTCCCTGCTGCTGTGAGCTAGCAATGCTAACCACTGAGCTACCGTTTTTTCCAAAGGGATTAAAAAATATATGTAGTCATGAATTATTGCTGAAAATAGAGAAATATTGAAAATAGGAGTAGGAGTAGGCGATTTGGCCCTTTGATACTGTTCTGTCATTCATTACAATCACAACTGATTGTCCAACTCAATAGCTTGTTCCCGCTTTTCTCCCATATTCTTTGATCCCATTAGCCCCAAGCGCTATACCCGACTCCTTGAAATAATACAATGCTTGGCCTAGGTTGCTTTCTGTGGAGAAATATCTCCTCATCTCAGTTCTAAGTGGTATACCTTGTATCCTTAGTCTGTGACCCCCTTGTTCTGGACTCTCCTGCCATCTAGAACATCCTGCATCTACCTTGTCAAGTCCTGCTAGAATTTTATACACTTCTATGAATCCACCTTCATTCTTCTGAACTCCAGTGAGTACAATTCTTAACCGATTCAATCTCATCCTACATTAATCTGGTAAATCTTTGCTGCACTGCCTCTCATAACAAGAACATTCTTCCTCAGATAACTGCACACAACACACCCAGTGTGGTGTCACCAAGGCCCTTATTAATGGTAGCAAGACATCCCCGGTTCTGTACTTGAATCCTCTTGCTATGAAGGCCAAGATACCAATTGCCTTCTTTACCGCCTGCTGCATCTGTATGCTTACTTTAAGCAAATGGTGTTTGAAGACACCAAGGTCTCATTGCACATTCCTCTTTGTCAATTTATAACCACAAATAATAATCTACTATCAAAGTGTACAACTCTCTCTCTGCACCTTCTGTGCAGCTGTAATACTGTATTCTGCACCATGTTCTGCTAGCCTGATGCACTATGACACTACCTGCTTGTATAGCATGCAGAATAACACTTTTCACTGTATCTTGGTACATGTCACAATAATAAATCAAACTCAAACCTCACATTTATCCACATTATATTGCAACTGCCATCCATTTGCCCACTCATTCAGCTGGTCCAAATCACACTCCAGTATTGCTGGGTCCTTTTCAGAGTTCACCCTCCAACCCAATAGTCACTGCTACCCATTGGAAGACGTGTTTATTCCTAATCTTTGCTTCGATCCATTTCAAGACACTACCCCCACTCTTAGTGCTTGAACTTTCCATGATAACGTATTATGTGGAAACTCTGTCAACAGCCTTCTGAAAGTCCAAATAAATCACAAGAATTGGATTCCCCCCTCAACAATTCTACATCCTTGAAGAATTCCAATAGATTTGTCAAGCATGATTTTCCATTTTGTAAATTTATGACTCTTTATTAAATCTTTTAAAATGGACTCTAACATTTTCCCCATTACTGCTGTCAAGCTGACTGGTCTATATTTTCCCAGTTTTCACTTGACTTTCCTTTTTAAATAGAGTGCGCTTACATTAGCTACCCTCCAATCTGTAGGAACTGTTTGAAGATAACTGCCAATGCATTCCCTATTTCTAGGGCCATTTTCTTAAGTACTCTGGGACGTAAATTATCAAGGCCTGAAGATTTACTGATCTTCAACCCAATTTCCCCAACAACATTTTCCTATTAATACTGATTTTCTGCAGTTCCTCCCTCTCACTAAACCCTATGTTCCCTAACATTTCTGGCATGTTATTCGTGTCTTCTTGTGAACACAGAATCTAAGAATGTATTTAGTTGGTCAGTTATTTTTGATCCCCACAATAAATTCCCCTGTTTCTGACTGTAAGGGGCCTACATTAGTCTTCAACAATTGGTTTCTCTTCATATACCCAGAGAAACTTTTACAGTCAGTTTTTATGTTCCTGCAAATTTACTCTTGTATTCTTTCTTAATCAATCTCTTTGTCCTCTGTTGCTGAATTCTAAACTGCTCCCACTCTGCAGGTCTTTTTTTTTTGTCCAATACTTTCTCCAATTTTCCTTGTAAGCCATAGTTTGGCTACTTTTCCAATTTACTTTTGCACCAGACAGGAACGAACAATTATTGCAGTTCACCCATTCATTCTTTGAATGCTTGCCATTGCCTTTTCACTATCATTCCTTCAACTAACATTCCCCATTGTTCACAGCCAAAGCTATTCACCCTATCTCACTTTCAATACTCAATATTCTGATCAACGAATGGATTAATTTTGCTTGATTCTATTCTTTCCCCAACCTAGAAGTGGTGAAGCCTACCCACTGTGGGCTGCACAGTGGCTCAGTGGTTAGCACTGCTGCCTCATAGCATCAAGGATCCAGCTTTGATTCCAGCATCACACAACTTTCTGTGGGGAGTTTGTACGTTCTCCGTGTCTGTGTGATTTCCTCTGGATGCTCTGATCCTCCCACAGTCCAAAGATGTACAGGTTAGGTGGATCGCTATACTAAATTGGCCCATAGCGTGTCCAAGAATGAGCAGGCTAGGTGGATTAGCCATGGGAAATGCAAGGTTACAGTGATGGTGTCGGTCTAGGTGGGATGCTCTGCAGAAGGTCAGTAAAGGAATTGATGGGCTGAATAGCCTGCTTCCACATTGTAAGGATACTATGATACTAAGTGTTTTTATACAAAACTGAGCAACTTTCTTATCACGTAAGCACTGTGACTTTTTTCCTGCATTTTTTCTTTCAAACTGCTATCCACCACCAGTAAAAACACCCATGTAGCCAATTCAATATTTACATGCAAATCCATTGTTGGCAATGCAAAACATCAAAGGTTGGTGGTTGGAGGTGGGGGGGGGGGCGAAGAGGAGGAGGAGGCATAAGGAGACTGGGAAGGGACTGAATCAAAATAGAATTAGAAGGGGAAATAGATCAGTGTATCCCCTGCACTGCCCACCTTTCTGTAAAGGCGAGAGCATTGATGGACCCCATGTGCACTTTCTCCAATGAGCTCTGGTGCTTATTTCTTAATTGTCCAATTGTAATCAGAGTATCACTTGTTCCACCAACACTGCCTTCGCAATATCCTGTGTATTAACTGGTAAGAAAATTACACCAACACGAAGCGTCCTCGACTAGGCCAACTCCCCAGCATTGAAGCACTGACCACCTTGGATTGGCTACAATGGTTGAGGCACATCTTTCGCATGATTAACACGAAACTCCCTAAGCAGGTGCTCTTCTCTCAGCTTCTAAATGGCAGGACAGCCCAAGGTGAACAGAGGAAGCAAATCAGTGATACACTCAATTCCTCACTGGTGAAGTGCAGCATTCTCACAGGTATCTGGGAATCACTGGCTCAAGGCCACTTAAAGTGGAAGAGGAGCACCTGGGAATGCATGAGCACCTCAAGACTTGCCATCAGAAGCCAGCTGATAAGAGCAAAAGGAGCATGCTGCCACACCAGCATCCCATCCACCTCTTCCTGTGACTAACGTCTGCCCCAAGTGTAACAGAGCTTGCAATAGCCGCATCAGTGTATAAAGCCACCTACAGACTCACCCTCAGAGTGGAGCCAAGTCATCCTTGTCTGCAAGGGACTGCTAATGAATAAATGAATCAATCAATCACTTGCAGTGGCTTCTCCTCCTGCTTCTACACTATTACCTATCATATTCCCACAGCGAACAATCTTTGATGCTCTCTTATTTCTCACCCACAGGTTTTTGGATGATGTAACCAAGGAACAATATGGTTTTCTTTCTCAAAGGTGCATTAACAATATCCAATTCTGCCTTAGCTCCAAACCTCTAGGCTCTTCCATTGTTGCTTTATTTTCAGACCATCTGTCTGACATTTAATTGTGGATGAGCAGATATTTCCTCCTGTTAAATATTGGAAAGTGTGAAGCCTCTTCTGTCTCCATTTTAAACTTCGTTCCCTAATCGCCACCTCCATTACGCTTCCTGGTTACCAGCTGAGATTAAACCAGATTGTCTGCAACCTCAACATCATATTTGACCCAGAGATCAACTAATGACTACATGTCTGCAAAATCACAAAAACTGCATATTTACACCACCATAACATTATCTGATTTCATCTGCTACTTCAATCTTCATCCATGCCTTTGTTACCTCTACATTTGACTATACCACACAATATTGGCTAGTCTCCTTTGATGCCATTTAAAACTCTTTTGCATGAGGAGGAATCTACACTGGCTCCGGTTAAGAAACATCTTGATTTTAAAATTCTCACCTAGGTGTTCAAATTCCTCTGAAGCTCTGAAATTTCTGCAAGCCCCACAGCTCTCCAAGACATCTGTGCTATACTAATTCTGGTCGCTTGAGCACCCTAAATTTATATGTTCCTCCATTGATGGTCATGTCTTCAGTTGCCTAGGCCCAAACATCTGGTTTCCTCGACTTCTCCTGTTGACTTCCTAGTTCCCTCTCTGAGATACTCCTTAAAAATCTTCCTCTTTGACCAAGCTTTTTTTAAAAAGTAACATCTCGTGTGACTGTCTTATTTTGTTTTATAATGCTCCTCTTAAACATCTTTGGATGTTTTATTGAAAGCACTTCATGAAGAAAAGTAGGTATTTGCATGCGGTGACACACCAATGGGATATTCAAGGACATTCTTCCTTCCTCCATCATTTGGTTGCGAGAGGTCACCTCTGACCACCAGAAATAATTTCATTACACTGACACTTAGAAGTTGAAATGTAACCAATCCACCTGCCCTGTCATTGGACATGTGGGCTGCAGCAGCAACAAAACTCTTTTTTCCTAGTAATACCTAAGAAATTCAACTTCAGCAACTTAATTTACAACTCTCAATTTCAGGGCCTCTGCACAATTCCTAACATTTATTGCACTGTGAATCATATATTTTAGTGAAGTTGCAAAAAGAATAAGTAATTAAAGTTAAGCTATGTACCTTTAGTATTGTCTCAAGGACGTATTTCTGCAACTCCATATTATGTATTCGAATGGAGCCTCCTCCTATTTCATTGCCGTTTAACACCAAGTCATAATGTTGACTCCTCACCTAGAGAAAACTCACAAAAGTCCAAATAAGAAAAGATCCCATTACAATGATCATCAGGTACTCATCCACATGCTTTCTTCAGGGCATCTACAGACAATTTACACAAAACATAGAAATAGGCCATTTGGCCCAACCCATGCCAGGAATTATGCTCTAACACTAACATTTTAGTTACTCTATCAAACTTAGTAAGTCTGTCAGTGATCCCCAGGGAACACTTATGCCTCAAGCTGAGGGTTTGGTACAGACCCAATCTTACAGGTTGACTGAGACACTCACAAGTTGAGCAAGACCTGTCGCAATTGTCATTTCTTCTACAACCGGTGAAGGCCTTGGGTTCTCGCAACAATATAGAAGCCAAAATTACCAATTTAACCTTGCAAAATCATTAGCTCTAATGGATGTTTTAGAGAACCTGTATTCATTTTGAAAACAGATAATACATTTTTTAAGTTATAAAAACACTGTCTATCAAGAAAATTAACTGAAAAATGTTAGTGGTGAAGATTGCCCAGTTCAGTGTAAGATTCTGTCATTGTATCTTACCTTGTTAGGCTCTGTGTAGATGAGATGGATATCATCTGGATGTGGTGCCGTAAAGGGGTGATGAGCCGATTCAAACTCTTCAGGATTGTCTTCTTTTGGTAGAAACAGTGGAAAATCGATGATCCATAGGAAATTGAATATACCTGGATCTCTGAGGGTGACACCTCTAGATTCCAAAATATCTGCACACTCCAACCGCAATTTCCCTAATGCAGCATTCTGTGACAGGTTAAATAAAATGCATGACTAAGAGTGACTGGTAAGTTTGTTACTATAAAAATCAATCACTGCACAAGGTGTAGAAGAAAATCAATCAGCCTGAAGCTGATCATATTAGAAGTTTAAGTGAGAAGCTGATACTTCACATATGGATATTAGAAGCTCAAAAGCTGTTTTACCAATATGATTATCTCTAAGGAAAAGTACTGTGGTGATAGTGCTTCTCCCAGATACCTATCCAAAGAGTCACAACTTTACAGTTTCTTATTAAATGAACCAAAGTCCGAAGTATGCTCCATATTAAGCTAGTAACTAGTCAAAGTTAATCAGATATGATTTGGATTTAACCAATCTATGCTGGCATCCCTTGATTTAAGCCATGCCTTTCTAAACAAATGTTGATGTTGTTCCTAACAATGGTTACCAATAACTTAAATAAGTAAAATACTTACTGCCTTTGTCCAATCTCCTGCTGCAAGAATCAGCACATCACCTTTTTGAATATTGGTTATGTGACATAGCTGAGATTTCTCCATATCTGTAAGGAATTTGGAAATTGCAGATTTCCATGTGCCATCAGGTTGCAGCGTAACAAACGTTAAGTCCTGTTGGCAGAGACCAATTGGTGAAGAATACCTTCAATTTCAGTGAAGATTTACTGTTTTTTGTCCCCAATAGGTTTCTCTTATGACAGCATGGCAGCAGCCCAGCTGAGAGGAATGGATTATAAAATCTCTGGGGCTCTGCATTGTGAATGACATCCTGTAAGGATGGCAGAACAGGTGACTCAATAAACATATGAAGAATTTGGCTTTGCTACACACAACACATGATTCAAAGCTGGAACTCTATACATGAAATATCAGCAATCAACACATATTCAATCAGTCTATGCTGCAATAACATGGAGCTGCACCTTGTAAACCTTTAGAGAAATCTTATGGTTCACCCACAGATGCTCACTACGCTTTATCCTCCTGAATATGTTATATGTGCACTATGGATCAACTGTTTTATGTCAAGAATCAAATTATTTATATAGTTTAAAAATGCCTCTCCGTACATTGACTTTGTGACCTTCTGTCCCTTGGTCATTCACTAAAAATATCAGTTACATCTTTTATCATTTTTATTCCAAAACTATTCAAAATGGTGCTGAGTTGTGGCGACTGTTAAAGCCTTTCATTGTATTTTACTGAATTATTCACTGTAAAATGCAAGTGAAAATAAATAAAATCATAAAAATGTGGCCACAATGTAATGTAGTAATGTAATCTAATGTAGTGTGCTTCAGTTTTCTATTTGATAGGGCATGGTAAAACACCTGAAAATCCATACATGCGTGTTGCACCAATACAAACAATGTAAACTAACTTTGCCATGGTCACAATGTAAACAACTCAAGAAGGGAGCTGTCTATTGGCAAAAATTCTTTAAAAATAACCTCAAAATGAAGTCAGCAGCCATATTGAACGATGGGAAAGGCAAAGGCTAATTTTAAATTACAAAGACTTATACACCTAAAACATTTACCAGAAATAAGCCATCAACACCATAGGACTGGAGACTGTTCATTGAGGAGGACATAAAGTGTCCTGCAAGACTCAATCCATGTGGAATCCTTTTTACAAAAGTAGTAGAAACAGGTGACGAGGGATATCAAAGTCCTGGTGCTGCACTCATTGGGAGGTCAAGAAAGCTTGAACTCTACCACTCGAGAGAATTGAATAAGTTTTTAACGTAGTTTAAAAGAATATACCAGTGTTTTTGACATGGAAAAAACAAACAAATATAAGAATTGAAGTTCATCATTCAGAACTCAATGGGCTGGATTTTACACTCCTCTACCTGATGTGATTGAAGGCAGAAAGCAGAGACATGTAAAATCTGGAGGCTGGCCTTCCTGGTCCCTACCCATCCTTGGACCTATTGAGATCCTTAATATTGTTTTCTTTATTCTATAGTGAGGATCGCTTGCAAGACCTGCATTTGTTGCCCATTCTTAAATGCCTTTGAACTGAGTGCCTTTTTTGGGTACCTCAAAGGGCAGCTAACAGTCAATCACATTACTATAGGTCTGGAGTCAGAGACATAGAAAAATGCCCTTCAGCCCACCATGGATAAACTAACCAACAAATACCAAACTACACTAATCCCATTTAGCTGCACTTGGTCCACTGCCTACAATGTTTTCGCATGTATCCAGATGCTTATTCCAGATGCATGAATACTTGCCTCCACCACCCTTTCAGGCAGCATGTTCCACATTACTATCAGCCTCTGGGTGAAACTTTATTTTTCTCCAATCTCCACTAAACCATTGGTCCTCACCTTAAACTTAAATCTTCTGGTCTCAGACACATCTGCCATGGGAAGACATTCTCACAATCTACTGTGTCTATATCTCTCAAAATTCTGTATATCTCATTATGATCCCCCCTCAGCCTTCCCTACTCCAAGGAAAATGAATCCAATCTATCCAGTCTCTCCTCATACCTGAGAATTTTCATCCTGGGCCACATCCTGGTGGATCTCCTCTGCACCCTCGCTAGTACAATCACATCCCTCCAATTGTGTGGCAACCAGAACTGAATTCATTATTCTGTCTGTGGCCTAATCAATGTGTTATAAAGTTGTACAGAGACTTGCTTGTTCCAATATTCTATGCACCGACTAATGAAGGCAAACATCCCAAAACAAAAAGGTTCTTCACCACCTTGCGCACCTGTACTGACACTTTCAGCAACTTACGGACTTGTACACCAAGGTCCCTTTGTTCCCTCAGTACTCCCTAGGGACCTACCATTCATTGTGTATATCTTTCCCTTATTAGATCTCCTAAGCTGCATCATCTCACACTTATTGGGATTAAATTCCATCTGCTCTAACCAATTTAACAGTTGATCAATATCAGACTGTTGTCTGGGACCATCCTCCACACTATCAATAAATCTGCAGACTTACCAATTATACCTTCTATACTCACGTCCAAGTATCTAACAACAAGGATTTCAGCACTGATGTCTGTGGCACCTGCTGATCACAGGCTTCCAATCACAAAAACAACCTTGCACCTATTTGTAAGCAAATTCTGGATCCAGTTTCCCAACTTGCCAAGAACCCAATGGACTTTTGTATTTTGGACCAGCCTTCCATGTGGGACCTTGTCAAAACAACAGCATTCCCCTAATCAATATATTTAGTCATTTTTCCAAACAACTCAAATTAATCAGATAGGATCTCCCTGCCAAATCTATGCCCACTATCCCTGCCTTTCCAAGTACTGATTAATCCTGTACTTCAGAACATTTTTTCAAATAATGTTCCTACTAATGATATCAGACTAACTGATATATAATTACCTGGCTTATCCCTGCAGCCATTAGAACATAGAACATTACAGCACAATACAGGCCCTTCAGCCCTTGATGTTGCACCGACCTGTGGAACCAATCTGAAGCCTATCTATCCTAACTATTCCATTTTCATCCATATGGTTATCCAATGACCATTTAAATGCCCTTAAAGTTGTTACAGGCAGGGCATTCCACGCCCGTACTACTTTGAGTAAAGAAACCACCTCTGATACCTGTCCTATATCTATCATCCCTCAATTTAAAAACAGGCCCCCTCGTGCTAGCCATCACCATCCAAGCAAAAAGGCTCTGTGTCCACCCTATCTAACCCTCTGATTATCTTATATGTCTCTATTAAGTCACCTCTAAACCTTCTTCTCTTCATCGAAAAAAGACTCAAGTCCCCCAGCCTTTCCTCGTAAGGCCTTACCTCCATATCAGGCAACATCCTAGTAAATCGCCTCTGAAGCCTTTCCAAAGCTTCCACATCCTTCCTATAATGTGGTGACCAGAACTGTACGCAATACTCCAAGAGTTTTGTACAGCTGCAACATGACTCGTGACTCTGAAACTCAATCCCTCTACCAATAAAAGCTGACACATCTTATGCCTTCTTAACAACCCTTCCAACTTGTGTGACAGCTTTCAGGGATCTATATACATGAACACAGAGATCTCTCTGCTCATCTACACTAGCACGAATCTTACCATTATCCCAGTACTCTTTATTCTATGTTGTTCCTTCCAAAGTGAATCACCTCACACTTTTCCACATTAAGCTCCATTTGCTACCTCTCAGCCAGCTCTGCAGCTTATCTATGTCCCTCTGTAACCTGCAACATCCTTCGACACTGTCCACAACTCCACCACCTTAGTGTCATCTGCAAATTTACTACCCATCCACCTACACCTTCATCCAGGTCGTTTATAAAAATGACAAACAACAGTGGACCCAAAACTGATCCTTGCGGTACACCACAAGTAACTGAACTCCAGGATGAACATTTCTCATCAACCACCATCCTCTCTCTTCTTCCAGCCAGCCGATTTCTGACCCAAACCACTAAATAAACCTCAATCCCATTCCTCCGTATTTTGTGCAATAGCCTACTGTGGGGAACCTTATCAAATTGCCCGTAGTGTTAGGTGAAGGGGTAACGTAGGAGAATGGGTTTGGGTGGGCTGCTCTTTGGAGGGTCGGTATGGACTTGTTGGGCCGAAGGGCCTGTTTCCACACTGCCAGGAATCTTATCTATTCTAATCTAATCTAATCAAACTCCTTACTGAATCCACATACACCACATTGACCACTTTACCCTGATCCATCTGTTTGGTCACCTTCTCAAAAGAACCTAATAAGATTTGTGAGGCACTACCTACCCTTCACAAAACTGTGTTGACTATCCTTAATCAACTTATTCTTTTCTAGATGATTATAAATCCTATCTCTTATAAACTTTTCCAATACTTTACCCACAACTGAAGAAAGGCTAACTGGTCTACTATAATTACCAGGATTGTTCCTACTCCACTTCTTGAAAAAGGGGACATTTGCTCTCCTCCAGTCTTTCTTTATTCAAGAAACCAGATTAGCTATCCTCCAGTCATCTGGCACTTCACCTGTGGCCAGTGAAGTATTAAATATATCCGCCGTCACCCCAGCATTCTCCTCTCTTGCTTCCCATAGCTACCTAGGATACATTTCATCAGTCCGGGGGATTTATGCATCTTTCTGCCCACTAAACCATCTAATACCTCCTCCTTATTAACCCTAAAGCATTCGAGAATCTCACCATCCCAACTAAAATCCCTGGCTACAATGTCTTTCTCCTTTGTTAATACAAATGAGAAGTATCCATTTAAGACCTCACCCACATCCTCTGGCTCCATGCACAGGTTGACCCTTCGGTCTCTATTAGGTACCATTCTTTTATACTTATGAAAAGTCTTGGGTTTTACCTTGATCTCATCTGCCAAAGATGCACCTCTTTGCCCTAATTTTCTTTTTAAGCAAACCCCATACTCTCTATATTTCTGAAGGGCCTCCCCAGTTTTTAATGTGATGTATCTGACATATGCTTCCTTCTTTCTTTACCCCTTGGCATCCAAGGTTTCCTGGACTTGCTGCCCTTCACTCTTAGAGGAATCTGCTGGCCCCGAATTCCCACTCTACTTCTTTTAGGAGACTGTCATTTTCCAATGTAGGCAAGACTGGGCTAAGGCGGCAGATTTCCTTCCCTACAACCCCAGATGGGTTTTATAACATTGATTGTAGTCACGGTCACCATAACTGAGATGAGCTTAGTGTTCCAGATGTATTCAATAAGAGCTTCCATATTAAGATTTGAATTCATCTCCTGAGAGGAATAATCTGACTTCTTCATAATTAGTACAATGATAAGAACACTACATCACCAACTCCCTCTCACTAAGTAATAGTCACTTAAGGGTCTCATTCAAAACCCACCAGTATTTTACTTGAAGACTGTTCTTGTGCAAATGTATAGACTTTCTTTGTTGATCCTCTGTACTTACTGAAGGCAAACCGCCAGCTTTTATCCCTCCTTGCTCAGCACCCCCAGCTTCTTCAACCTGTTCTTGCACTCCCTAATCCCTCAATGAAAATACAACTTGAGACACAGGACTGAGCTTTGTGTGACTGAACTGCCTTTATTCAACTACAGAGCCACCAGTCATTGATTGGCTGGCTGCTCTCTCAAGCTGGAGCATTCCCTGAAGGTGCAGAGGTCTTGCCTTAAAGCAAAAACACTAATCCCATCAGGCTTGTGGATTGGCTCTCTTTCCTTCTTCCTTCCCCAGAAAAAATGTGAAGTGAGGGAAGAGACAGAGAGAGACCTCAGCATCCCTAAAATCCAGGCCCATGTTCCTCTGTTTCATTTGCCTTCATATCCGCATAAAAACAAAATTCTCAATGGTGGTGGTAGTGAAGAGATCTTCAGATTTCAATTATCTTGGTGTGTATAAATTCACCAAGTGTGTAACTTTGAAATGGCTGATCTTGAATTATGCATTATGTGTTCCCAGAGGAAATAACTCATCTGTGTCTACCTCAATGCATTCCTTTATTATTTTAAGTACTTTATTTAGATCATCAGAGAATCTTCTAAACTCAACACAATACGAAACAATGTTGTTCAGCCCGTCTTCAAAGAGTTATCTACTAATTCAGAATATCACTTTGGTAACCTAGACTGTAGCAATAAATGTTCACAGAGCTGAAATTAAATAATCACAGTACTCAAAAATAATCCAGTACTCTAGAGGAGGTTTAACAAGTGCCCTGTGCAGCTGAAGCATAAATTTCTCACTTTTGTATTCCAGTCCTTACAGATAAATAAACTCAATTAATCTTACATCCTTTCCTGATCATTCCACAATTTTGCTTGCCAACACGGAGTTACTGTTAAAGAACTGCCTTTGTAACCTCTTCTTTAGCCAACTGACGACATTGTTTAATCATTTGCATGATTTTTAAATTTAATATTTGTTAATTATTCTAAAATTAATAAAAATAATTAAGAGGTTTGTCCCTTAATTGTCTGACAGTTTTAGATCAGTGGCATTAAAGAGTTAATTTACCTTAGTGATCCTAATGGCAGGAAGCCTATAGTGTAACTTGTTGGCTGAACAATTGATGAAAGAGTGCCATCCCAGAGACTGGCCTAGAATAATAACACACAAAACAAACCACCCAAATAGTTTATGCTAGAAATTATGCTCCAGTTCAGCCTCATCCAACTCTATGAAAGCAACCCACATTTATTTCTTCCTCACCAACTTATCTAGGTTCCCTTAATATATCTTTAATAATCACGAACTGCTCCCTATGAACAAGATACATGCTTTCACCACTACTTGGGTAAAAAGCTTTCCTCTGAATTTTCTATCTCACATTAATGACTGCCTGGTTTTCCTCTTCACCACAAGTTGGAACAGTTGCTCTGTATGAAAACCTTTCATCATTTTGAATGGCTTTTCAATCATCCCTCAGCCTTTTCTTTTCAAGAGAAAAGAGAACCAAAATGTTCATGTTCTAAAAGGAATTTCTAAAAGCAAAGAATGGGGATAAGAGAGTCCTTCTCAGGTCAACAGCCAGTGACAAGTGGCAAGGCTCAGTGTTAGGACCACAACTTTTCACTATACATTAACGATCCAGATGAAAGAACTGAGGGCATTCTGGCTAAGTTTGCAGACGATACAAAGATAGATAGAGGGACAGGTAACACTGAGGAGGTGGGGAGGCCGCAGAAGGATTTGGACAGGTTAGGAGAGTGAACAAATTAGCAGATTGAGTACAATGTGGAAAAATGTAAGGTCGTGCACTTTGGTAGGAAGAACAGAGGCATGGACTATTTTCGAAATGGGGAGAAAATTCAAGTCTGATGTGCAAAGAGACTTGGGAGTTCTAGTCCAGGATTCTCTCAAGGTAAACTTGCAGGTTGAGTCAGTAGTTAGGAAGGCAAACGCAATTATGGCATTTATTTTGAGAGGACTTGAATATAAAAGCTGGGATGTACTTCTGAGGCTCTAAAAGGCTCTGGTCAGACCACATTTGGAGTACGGTGCACAGTTTTGGGCTCTATTTCACTGGAAGGGTGAACTGGCCCTGCAGCATGTTCAGAGGAGGTTCACGAGAATGGTCCCAGGAATGAAAAGCTTAACATATGAGAAAAGTTTGAGGACTCTGGTCTATACTCGGAGTTTAGAATTGAAACTACAACTCTGAATGGCCTGGACAGAATGGATGTTGGGAAGATGTTTCCATTGGTAGGAGAGACTAGGACCCGAGGGCATAGTCTTAGAGTAAAGGGAGTGGAGAATAGAGACAAGGAGAAACTTCTTCAGCCAGAGAGTGGTGAATCTATGGAATTCATTGCCACATAAGGCGAAGGAGGCCAGGTCATTGAGTATATTCAAAACTGAGATAGATAGGTTCTTGAGCATCAAGGGGATCAAGGATTACAGAGAGAAAGTGGGAGAATGGGATTGAGAAGCTCATCAGCCATGATTGACTAGTGGAGCAGACTTGATGGGCTGAATGGCCCAATTTCAGTTCCTATGTCTTATGGAATTTTTGATACCTTCCTTGGAAATGTTTTTTTGTACCCTCTGCATTACTTCTACATCCTTTTTATAATGAAGGCAACCAGAACTGAACACTTCCAGTATGATCTAACCAAGGTATGATGCAGTTTTAACAAAAACGCTAGTGCCTAATTTGCTCATGTAATGCCCCTCAGTAACTGGAGTTATTACTTTTACTCTCGGATCCTTTTGTTCCTCACCTACCTCATTTAGATTATTTCGTACTTAATATATCTTTCAGATATCTATGACTGAAATTAATTAATCGATTATGTGCACATTTCTGGAGAGATCATTGGGAAATATTATTCACAGCACTACTCTGACATTATCTAAGGCATGGCATACATTAATTTTGTCACTTCTCTGCAAAAGCCTTTTTTATTCTCACTGCCCTGTCCCACGAATCTCTAATGAGGTGAATTATACCTTCTGAATTGTCTGTTCATTTGTTAATATAATTATCCAGTCAATGAGTTTATTGTAATCAAAGAGTGAGCTGATTTAATAATAATTTTGGAGTCTAACCTCCCAGTGTTACAAATTGGAACTACTGCTCAGTTCAATTCCTCTGACACTACAGGCTCCAGAAGGCAGCAAACCTTAGGATGTATTACAAGTAATTAAGTTGTTGAACTATAAAAAAAACATTATATCCTGATTACTTTCATCCCTGGATTTTACTTAAGGATTAACTGGTGTCAACACAGTTACTCCTGAACTGGGAAATAGAAAAGGCTCCAGGTATCAAGGTAAATGCATTTCTTTTATTCATTAGGATTTATGCAAAAACATTAGATGTCACTATCTTACCTGATTAAACTGAGATTTTGCCAATTGGGTAAGGTTTTCAAAATCCCTCTTTTTAAAATATTTCTGCAAGTAAAGAACAGAACTATTATAGAGTAAAAGATCTACAGCACAGAAAAAAAAATGCTTCAGCCTATTGCATCCGCACCAGTCAAAAACCACCACCTAACATTCTAAACTAATTTTCCACCACTATGGCATAACCTTGGATGCCTTGGCACTGCAAGTGGACATTCTTAAATGTTATGATGATTCTGCCTCTACCACCCTTAACAGGCAGTGGTGTCCAGATTCCTACCACCCTCTGGGTGAAAATGTTTTTCATATCCCCTCTAAACCTTCTGCCCCTTACCTTAAATCGATGCCCACAGGTCATTGATCTCTCCATCAAGGGAGAAAGTTTCTTCCTGTCTATCCTATCTATAACTCTCATAATTTTAGACATCTCAATCATGTCCCCTCTTAATCTTCAGTGCTCTAAAGAGAACAACGCCATTCTGTCCAATCTCTCTTCATAAATGAAACTCTCCAGCCCAGACAACATCCTGGGAAACCTCCACTGCACACTCTCCAGTGCTATCACATCCCTTCTGTAATGTGAATTTCAGAACTGCACGCACACAATATTTTAGCTGTGGCCTAATGAACATCTTGTACAGTTCCCGCATAAACTGCCTGGTTTTAAATTTTATGCCTCGACTAATAAAGGAAAGCATACCATATGCTTTTCTTAATCCCCTTATCCACTTGCTCTGATACCTAAAGGGACTAGTGTACATGCACAACAAGGTTCATCTGGTCCTCGATACTTCTCAGGATTCTACAGTTGATCACATATTAGGTAAAAACAAGGGCTGCAGATGCTGGAAACCAGATTCTAGATTAGAGTGGTGCTGGAAAAGCACATCAGTTCAGGCAGCATCAAAGGTGCAGGAAAATCATATTCCCTTGTCTTATTTGTCCTACCCAAATGCAATAATTCACGTTTATCCAATTAAGTTCCATTTACCACTGATTAGCCCATCTGACCAGCCTGTCTATATTCTTCTGTAATTGAAGTCTATACTCTTCATTATTTACTACTCCAGAGATCAGAATATATTAGTTAGAAATCCTATAGAGAATGTAATTTAGCAGTGTTATTTTTTCCTAAATTACACATGAATCTTATGTTACACAGTCTTTGAGCTAACCTTCATTCAGTTACACTTACCACTCCATCAGCAACTGAGATCATCCGTATTGCACCACGTGGACAGGAAAGTGCATTACGCAGGAAGGAAATCTCTGTATTTCTGAACATTTCACTAACATCAACGATCTGTTTAATTTTACAAATATAGGTTAGAAAAGCAATGAACAGTATAACATTTTGAACCTCTTTAATGTTCATCTAGAGTAGCTTGAATACAAATCAGAAAAGATTTCACAGAATCAAGATTTTCAATTTTCCTGCAATTCAACTGGTGTTTGTGTTATGTGTAAGAAATTTAACAAACTTGATCACAACAAATCAGACCATCAAAAATGTACAGTTGGTTCTGCTAAAATGCGGTAGTTATGTTCTAGTGCAATCCTGTGTTATAAGAAAATCACGAAACAGCATCACCATTTAAACTAATGGGGCCGGAATCACATTATAACCAACAGACGTTTTTAAAATTCGCACTACACAAATATATAGTCTCCAATTTGTCAATCGCGTTATAGCGAATTCACATTTCCAAAACGCGCATTATAGCAGAGTGCAGTTGATTGTAAAGGCCGTATCTTTTTATTGCTCTGCATTTCGGATTGTGGACCAAAATAGGCAAAGAACTGTTTTAGAACCCAAAAATTGCTGCCCTCTTTCAAAAGAAAGTTATCTGACACTCACTGTAAGTGCTGTTTGAACAGCTGTTGGTTCAAGCAGCGGAGAAAGCTGAGTTACAGACAAAGTGGAGCCAGGAGTATGTGTATGAAGGGAGATTTGGGTGCAAGCAAATAGCTCATTGGTCTACAATATGGCAACCAGTTATCAGTGACAAAGACCTCTTGCACACCAACAACTTTGCGATTTGCTCGTAGAAAGCAATTCAAGCTGAAAATAGACAGTTTATTTCTCCTTCTCTGTTGCAAACTGTACCTTTTAATTAATAAGTGAGAGACCTTTATAAGTATGAGTCAGTCACTGTGCCTCCTGCAGATAAGTGAAAGCATCCAGAAAAGGAAGATTGAGAAGCTGCATTCTGATCAGCAAAAGGATCACCTCAGCAAACCATGTGGAGGGCAACCACTGAATTGCCTTCCCAGCCATTCCGTCTGCCCATAACACCCAGGTCTTGTTTCTACCTGTATTTGTGCAGAGGGGGAGTTTATAACTGGTCTAGAGTTATAACCAGTAGAATTATTTGCTGACATTTCATAATTATTTATCTGTAGTTAGAATCTGTTTATCTGTAATAAATAATAATTCTTATTAAGTACAGGAACCTAGCTCGTGCTTTCCTTTAACCTGACAAAAGTGAGGACTGCAGATGCTGGAGATCAGAGTCTAGTTTAGAGTGGAGCTGGAAAAGCACAGCAGGTCATGCAGCATCAGAGGAGCAGGAAAACTCCCCCTCCCACTCTGCCAAAGACATGCAGGTCCTGGGCCTCCTCCACTTCCACTCCCTCACCACTCGATGCCTGGAGGAAGAACGCCTCATCTTCCGCCTCGGAACACTTCAACTCCATGGCATCGATGTGGACTTCACCAGTTTCCTCATTTCCCCTCCCTCCACCTTACCCCAGTTCCAACCTGCCAGCTCAGCAACATCCTCATGATCTGTCCTACCTGCCAATCTTCCTTCCCATCTATCCGCTCCACCCTCCTCTCCAACCTATCACCTTCATCCCCACCTCCATCCACCGATTGACTCTTGGTTTCTGTTAACCGGAGTCTAAAGAGAGGTAAATTGGGAGTTCTTTATACTTTTTAAAATCTTTTAACTTTTGTGACAACCTTGGGAATAGTGCAGCTCAACTCACATCATGAAACTCCAGTGAGGTGTACGCTTTACAGATTTGATTTCATTTATGTCCATTATAAAGACCATGGCAGTCTGCATCCCTGCTGTTGCTCATCTGCAGACAACATCCCCATGCACATCTTAGTTCCTCTGCACTATTATTCCAATGCTCTTACAATGACCTCACATCCTCCATAAACTTTAGCTCATCAAATGTTTTGCTGCCCACAGGTTAACTCTCACCAATTCCATTCACCCATTGTTCCTCTGCCTCTGATCTAACCTGACTCCTGGCTTGGCAAAACGTCATGTTTAAATTTCTCACTTTCACCTCTCTTTAACCTCCTACAGCCTTACCATCCTCCAGGATCACTACGCTCCTCCATTTCTGGTCCCTCATACCTTGCTAATTTTAATTGCTTCATTATTGGCAGCCATGTCTTCAGCAGCCTGTGTGCCAAGGTATGGACTTAGTTTCTTAAATCGCTGCACTTCCTCCTTCTTTGCAATGCTGCTTATACATGTTCTAATATGCTCTCATGTGGCTTGATGGTGTTAAATATTGTTTGATTAAGTAAGCTTACTGCAATGCTTTACAATCTTAAAGGCACTGTATACATGCAAATTGTTGCTAAAAGTCTCAGGAAATACAAGAATGTGGTGTGAAATAGCTGTTTTCCAAGTCTTGCTGTAGGGAAACATTCTGTTCCACTGCATCTCACCCAGTGTTTTAAACTCAAAATGCCATTCAGGATAAAGGTGGTTTAAAATTATACATCTCATCCTGACAAAATTTCACCTTCATTCCAAAACGAGTATCAGGTTTGTCAACGCCATAACTGTCCATGGCATCTGCGTAAGTCATTGATGGGAAAGGGGTGTCAATATCTCCTTTCTCCTCTGGCCAGGAATATTCTATCAGCCCTTCTATCAGCTTCCGTATCCTTGCCTGGTCTATGAAGGACATCTCAATGTCGATCTAAAATACACGCAAGGAGATCAGTGATAGTATAGTTTAAACAACATTTTTATCATTAGTTAACACTTAGGTAATAAAGCAAGAACACTCATGCCAAAAGCATTCATTTTCAACCATGAGTGCATAAAAAGTCAGATAAATTGCTGAGTTTTAATGTTTAGATTTACTATTTTACTGGAACAATTTGTCAGTTCCAAGACTAACATTTCATTAATGCCCACAATACAAAGGATTTTTTAAAAATTGTGTCCCATCTTTGCTCTGAATTCTAAACCCATTACAGCTCACCTGGGTAAATTCAGGTTGTCGGTCTGGCTTTGATCCCTCATCTCTATAACAGCGAGCCACTTGGAAGTACCTGCAGAAATACTGCTGCATGTGAATCAGCACAAATGAACCTAATTTTAGATTTTAAAGTGAAGAGCAATGCTTGCTTCCCAGTCATCTGATCAATCATTTTTCTTCATGAAGAAGGAAGTTTCACCTTTAAGTATCCAACAGCCACAAATATACTTCTTTTTAGTCAGGTGAACAGATGAATACTGATAATCAGTACAACGGTACTCCATGATTTTCTATATTTACTGCCTATTGTGCATCCTGCTCCCTGTCAACTGCTGTTCTGGACTGAGGATGTGGAGGGAGTGAAAATAACAGTTTCTGCACAGACTGAAGCAATAACAAATCACTTGCCCCACAGATGACATTATTGAGTGAAATGTTCAGATGGTACAGAGTTGGGATTATCCCAGGTTGATGACTGCAATTTTTCTGAGATTTACTTTACACAGAACTATGTAATAAAGTTCACAATGTTCCATTCTGATGCACATTCCACTTCCTCCTCCATAATCTTCCTGAACATAATCAGGTGTTTGAAACTGATCCATAATAGCCCAATTTTTGCAGTGGCCGGATTTGATGGCGGACTATCAGTAGCATTCTACAATTAACCATAATTTCAGGATATTGGATATGCTTAATGTGGAAATTCTGAAGTTGCAGTCTATCACTATGTTCTGGCACAGGCTGCACTGTGCTCATGTTATTAAGGGAGGTGAAGGCCTAGTGGTATTATTGCTGAACTGTTAATCCAGAAACATTCTGGAGACATGGATTCAAATCTCGCCACAGCAAATGGTGGAATGTGAATTCAAAAAACAAACAAACAATCTGGAATGAAGGAGTCTAATGATGACCATGAATCCATTGCTGATTGTCATAAAAATCCTAATGGGAGAAAGTGAGGACTGCAGATGCTGGAGATCAGAGCTGAAAAATGTGTTGCTGGAAAAGCGCAGCAGGTCAAGCAGCATCCAAGGAGCAGGAGAATCGACATTTCGGGCATAAGCTTCCTGAAGAAGGGCTTATGCCCGAAACGTCGATTCTCCTGCTCCTTGGATGCTGCCTGACCTGCTGCGCATTTCCATAAAAATCCTAATGTCACTAATATCATTTAGGAAGGGGAAACTGCCATCCTTACAAAGGACTGGCCTACATGCCACTCCAGGCCCATAGCAATGAGGCTGACTTTTAATTGCTCTCTGGGGAATTAGGGTTGAGCAATAAATGTTAGTCTAGCCAGCGATGCCCTCATTCTTATCTTTTCAACATGTATTTGCCCCACTTACACCAAAATATCAAACATTATAGAGTCACAGAGTGTACAGCATGGAAACAGACCCTTAGGTCCAACCCATCCATGCTGACCAGATATCTCAACCCAAAATAGTCACACCTGCCAGCACCCGGCCCATATCCCTCCAAACCTTTCCTATTCATATACCCATCCAGATGCCTTTTAAATGTTGCAATTGTACCAGCCTCCACCACTTCCCCTGGCAGCTCATTCCATACACGTACCACCCTTTGCGTGAAAAAGCTAACCCTTCGGTCTTTTTTATATCTTTCCCTCTCACCCTAAACCTATGCTTTCTAGTTCTGGACTCCCCGACCCCAGGGAAAAGACTTCGCCTATTTACCCTATCCATGCCCCTCATAATTTTGTCAACCTCTATAAGGTTACCCCTCAGCCTCCGACGCTCCAGGGAAAACAGCCTCTCCCTATAGCTCAAATCCTCCAACCCTGGCAACGTCCTTGTAAATCTTTTCTCAACCCTTTCAAGTTTCACAACATATCTCCGATAGGAAGGAGACCAGAACTGCATGCAATAATCCAACAGTGGCCTTACCAATATCCTGTATAGCCGCAACATGACCTCCCAACTCCTGTACTCAATAATCTGACCAATAAAGGAATGCATACCAAACGCCTTCTTCACTATCCTATCTACCCGCGACTCTATTTTCAAGGAGCTATGAACCTGCACTCCAAGGTCTCTTTGTTCAGAAACACTCCCTAGGACCTTACCATTAAGTGTACAAGTCCTGCTAAGATTTGCTTTCCCAAAACGCAACACCTTGCATTTATCTGAATTAAACTCCATCTGCCACTTCTCAGCCCATTGGCCCATCTGGTCAAGATCCTGTTGTAATCTGAGGTAACCTTCTTCGCTGTCCACTACAATTTTGGTGTCATCTGCAAAAAGCCGTAATCATGAGTTGACTATTAGTCAAGAACCCTGTTATATTCTGCGTCAGGTTATAGATTTCAGAACTAAAAGGTATAGATCTGTTAACAAAACATCCATTTTTTATGAACACCAAGCAAAGAGCTCCAACATGTGCCAGAAATATTTACTGATAACTCAAGCAGGAATACCACCACATGCAAGTTCCCCTCAAGGCCACTCACTATACTGACGTGTATCGCTGTTACTTCACTGTTGCTGGGTAAAAATCCTGGAACTCCCTTCCTAACATCATTGCAGGTCTAACTGCAGCACATAACTGCAGCAGTTCAAGAAGGCAATTCACCACCACCTTCTCAAGGGGAACTGAAGACAGGCAATAAATAGTAACCATCCAACAACCCGCATGAAAATTAAAAAATACAGCACAATGCACCTTACAGTATTTCCTCTCTGCATTGTAACATTCACTATTAGAAATTCATGGAAAATATTTTGCGAATGCTACTAACAGTTTTTCTACACCTATTACTCGGGTTCTGTTCTTTCTTCACATTTGCATAGTTAACTAGCCTGGATGACCTCCATTCCAACTCCAGCAGCTGCTTATCAGTTATATAAAGTATTAGTATGCAACTAATTGATATGTGATTTACTTTTCACTTTTAGCTTTGGAATGTTACCTGACCTCCTCTCATCTCATGATCTTTTGTATATGATTGTATTCAGCTGAAATGGGGCAGATAACACTTTGAGAAGAGTAGACATGTCCTCCTTCTGTGACAGAAAACATGGCATCTGGCCAATGCAAATTGTTAATTATTAAAGACTAAAAAATCAAATTTCTGTGACACACACAGATATTAGGTTCGCAATGTGGTTTTAAATCTCCTTGTAGTTAGTCTTGAGGTCAGGTCAATACTTTGATAGTCTACTACAGGTAGCACAGGGCCTTACCTGTCCAGCCCTCCTATCATCAAAAGCTGCTTGAATTGTTGAGGACTCTGTGGGAGGCAGTAAAACTTCCCTGGCTCCATTGAGGGCACCACAAATTCCTTGGCTCCCTGCAGACCAAGTAACAAGGTAAATCTGAAGAAAGTTTATATTCCACACTTAACAACAGTGTACCATATGCGTACAGATCATAACAGAATCAAGGGTCACACTGTTTATGACAAGACTCCATCTTGGTACAGCAAACTACAATTTTTCTGAAGACAGAACTTGCTGGATAGTCCAAGGAAAGAAAGTTGCCAAACTGGACTTCAAAAAAAATCATTGAAACAACTGAATAAATTGCCAAAAAATATATATTTTGCCAAGATTCATGCACAAGTTCGATGATGCATTTTAGGAAAGATTTTTAAAATAAATATTTAGCATATGTTCTGCACACTCTATAATCATCCACCTGTCCTGATCATGAGCTGAGGAGAACAGAGATGAGGCTCTTTCAAATAAAATATTTCTTTTAAGTTTATCATCTGATTTTGTTGGCATTGCAGTAGAAAGTCATTTTGTCATCAATCTGTAGAAGAGAGGGTAGACTGTCTCTTTTCGAGTCATAGAGATGTGCAGCATGGAAACAGACCCTTCGGCAAGAATACTGATTGTTCTCCACCTCAACCTTTTCTTTCCTCCCAGATTAAAAGTGATATAGAATTTATCATTCTTTTCAAGATATGAGTTTATTCTCATGGTTTCATTGCCAGTAACTGCATTTTGTAGAACGTGTTAGTGAAAAGTCAGTACTCTTGTCTCAGGGAATGGCAAAGGGCAAGGAAAATTAGAAGAAAGCAACCTGAGAATTCTCAAAAAAAAATATCTGTTGTGACCAAATAAAGAATGTTATATGCATGCAAGTGTAATCTCAGCCTAGGTGGGAAAATGATATAGACGAGAAAACACACTGTAGGAGAGTTAAAGGAAGAAAGAAATAATTTGCATCACTCACACCAGGAGTTTTCTTAAATAATGTTGGAGTCTCCACATCGACAAAACCTGGAGATAAAACAAGTCAAAAACATCATTATTTCAAATGGGATTTGTGCCTCCTCTCACTTTGTCCATTTTGTGAATAGTACAGTTTTACTCAGCTTTCTTGAAAAAAAGACGAACTGACCAAATGTGTGATTCCTCGTGGATAAGCTTGTATAAACAGACCACAATTGACAGATTAACCAAACAGTAGTGATTCATGACACAGGATGTGTAATTGACAGAGTTAAAATGGCCTGCCATGCCTCTGTTGATTAGATGGGTAGCAAAGGTTACCAGAAATTAAAACTCAATTACATGATCTAATTTAGGTTACAGGTAGGTAATGTTGAATCCATATACATAACTTGCTTGTTAGCTCTATGATATCATCCTACTTGTATTTACTGTAATGTCACTTTCTCAAACTCTGTGCTTCTTTACACATTCTGCTAACACTGATGCTTTTCTTCTGAAGAGTCATATCAGGTACAAAATGTTCATTCGGTTTCTCTCTCCATATATGCTGTCAGACTTGCTGAGTTTTAGATTAGATTAGATTAGATTACTTACAGTGTGAAAACAGGCCCTTTGGCCCAACCAGTCCACACCGACCCGCCGAAGAGCAACCCACCCAGACCCATTCCCCTACATTTACCCCTTTACCTAACACTACGGGCAATTTAGCATGGCCAATTCGCCACACCTGGACATATTTGGACTGTGGGAGTCAACAGACACAGGAAGTTTCTCCAGCATTTTCTGCTTTTAAATCAAAATTTCCAGCGTCCACAGCATTCTGCTTTTATTTCTTACCATGTAAATTACAGAGATACTCTCTCATCTTCATTACCATCTGGGACCGCAGTCGCAAGCTATACTGCATCTGGGAACTCCTCAGATCCAGGTAGCGGAATTGCATGCGCAGTGCTTCTGATTTCTACAGAAAAGTAGAAATTCAGAATTTCAGACATATGGCCCGACATGCCAGAAAGTGGCTTAACGTTAAAACATAAATATTGCAGCACAGAAAGACCAGTTAGTGTGCATGTTCCTTGAAACAGTGATGAAACTGACCCAATGCTGCCTTCTTTCTGCATGGCCAGATATATTTCTCCTTTCGAGCATAATCTACCATTTCAAGCATAGAATCCCATATGTTAACAACTCACTTCAGTACAAACATTTCTTATTTATCTTCTGACACAAGAAGAGGACATACAAGTTATTAATAACTTATTAGTACCATCTTCTTTCTTCACGTTCTTCCATTTTACTTGGGGACACTGCAAGGCTGGTTGATCACCCTTCTGCCATCTCCTCCTGTCACTCACTCATTCCTTTTCCAACCCAGCAATATATCTCTTACCAATGCAACTTTCCACCTTAGGTCCTCCTCCTCCCCTTCTTCATCCTAGCAGTCCTATCACCATCTTTCGTTTCAGCACAGATGGATGTCCCCTCTCTTTTCTCAAATGATCACACATTTTAATTTCTTCTCAAATATTTTAGGATCATAGAATAGGCTTGAACCATAGAATCCCTATGTGTGGAAGCAGGCCATTTGGCCACACTAACCCTCCAAAGAGTAACCCACCCATACTCATTCCCCTACCCTATTACTCTACATCTACCCTGACTAATGCACCTGACCTACACACCCCTGAACACTATGAGCAATTTAGCATGGCCAATTCACCTAAACAGCGCATCTTTGGACTGTGGGAGGGAATCTGAGCATCAGGAGGAAATCCATACAGATATTTTCTTCAATGTTACCAAACACCTTGTGTAACAGTGAATCAGTCAGTTTTGTATCTAATCTTGAGAGGCATAAAGTACAAGTCTACTTTAGAAAGCTCTTCAGTACAGTCACTTACAATGAGTCAGTATTTTACGACATTGAGCCTTACTGTCCATTACTGATTCCCATCCTCAGCTGAATTATCTCAGTATGGTGACAGTTGAAGGGACTAGAATTGGCCCAAATGATTCTGGATTAGGGGCACAGCTATTGCCTGGAGCTTCACAGTTGGAATTTACCAGATGAAAACACAACCAGGATAGAATGTGATGGCTCCCATGATCAAAACGGATAGCAGTATACACCATCCAAGCACAAAGGACAAAAACTTCTCTTGGCTACCTCCAGCCTATAGACATCACTGCCTTCAGGAGATTGAGCAGAAGAAAAAAAATACTGTTGGAATAGGTTGGAAATACCTTTTTAACACACTTATTTAAAATGTACGGTTAGGAGAGAATTAAGTAAATAATGTTGTGTACAATTAACAAGACTTTAGTCAGTTCTTTTCTATGGCAGTTGAGTAATTCTTTGTGAAACGTGGGCATTTTACCGACAGAGAAAGGTTAGGGTGCACAGCCAAGTTACAAATAGCTGTCTAGTTTGTGGTTGTGTTGCAGTAGGCAACATCCTTTTGAACAATTTGTTTACAGGTATAGAAGGGCTAGATGAATATGCTGCCAGAAAGATTCCAACCACAATATTTGGCTATTGGTCAGTTAACCAATCTCAACGCGGGCAGAAACTGGAGCCAAACAACTGACTTCCATGCTTCTGGACAAGGGAGAGGATAGATTGGAACAGGCTTCTATGTCGGATCACAGTTTGGTGACCTACTTTGAAGTTTGCCTTTGAAGGGGGTTGGAGACAGGATTGTGCCCTGATACAACCACTGCCATTCGTCTTACATTCTGGAAAAGTTCATAGAAAATTAATTACTTATGATGTTCTATTAAATAGGCATTACTATGATTGACACCAAAAGCCAATATAGGTCAATATCTTCAAGCCAGGAAGAAAACAAAGAGGAAAATATCTGGGATTCAAAACCTGTTACTCTTAAACAATTGAAAGTTGAAACCATCCTCCATACCAGAGCGATGTGGACCAGAGAGAAAAAGGCATCCCACTGCATTCCTATCGAATCTTGTGTATGTTTACAATGTGAGACTCAAAAATCTTAGAGACTCCCAGATATCTTGACAGAGAAGAAAGATGAGAATGTGCTACATTTATGAGGATCAAGAAAGTAGCCCAAAGCAAAAGCAAGAGTAAATATCAAAGTTTGAGTTTTAGCTCCAGGTCTTACCTTTACAAGCTCCTTAATTTCAAAAGGCAGCTTCCTACATCTGTTGAGAATCTCAGCATTCTGCATTTGCACTTCAATTTTTCCTGTTGGCATCTCCTAAAATGGAGTCAATCAGGTTTCACACTATCAGGGCAAAAACACATTGAAATTTGCACAAGTAGAAAATTCTCAGTGCAAGAGAGAGAAAAGAAAGCAACCTCTAAATGACCCAATGTTTACAGCATTTGTACAGACCACATAGTCTAGGATGGCACTTCAATCCAGTATTATCATACAAAGTTAAGGAGCTAAATCTTGCAATATTTTGACTGTCAATTTTGAGAGTTTTATGGAAGGTTTCTGTCTGTAAGGCCTAGCAAGATTTCTCACCATATCATTCCAAATCTGACTCATAAATGACCTACCTTGGCCTTATGGTATCTCTCTTTATCAATGCTAGCCCAATTCCACCACGCACCCTAGCTGAAAGAATTCACCAAACTGTGGATATCCTGGAATGAACCATCATATTTGCTGTCCACAACATCTTTAAAAAGCTGTTATACACCCAGACAAGCGCTGGTATTCTGAAGTTGCCCTGTTCCTGACTTTTTCCCCGGATATGGCTCTCAGCCTGCAGCTTCCAATTCCCAAGAATAGGTTCCCCAGTCTCCTTCCTGCAGTATCAGCCCGTTTTCTTCATACTGTCCTTACCTTTCTAGGAAAGATACAATGGACTGACTGTGGCCCACCCACTTGAACGACCTGAACAGACTGCCCGTGGCAAGAATGCCCATACACCTGATATCTCCCAAAATTAATGCTAACCCTCAGACTGATCACAAAGCAGACACATGTCTGACAGTGACCCACACCCTCAACTACACAACCACAGACCCCTGGACCAAGAGCACCCCGACCCAGGTGCCTGAACATATCAAAGCCCCTAGACTGACATCGGAGGTGCTACTTACTCCCTCAATTTAATGTGCCAGGATCCCTGAATGACAGGTATCACCATGGAATTTACTGAGGCCCAATCCCCTGTGGCTTTGCAACATGAACATTTGCTTGCAGCACATACAACAGTTTTGCCATGGAAGCTGCTGGCACATAACGCAGCTGTGAGATTGCCCTTGCAATGTGCCCCCTTGTCTGAGGACTGCTCATCAGGAAGACAAACTGTCTGGCTCCTTGACTGCGCTAAGAAGCAATGCAAAGCAAGGCGAGGAAGGGAAGGGCCATCGGGCTGAATAGCTTACCTCTATTCCTTCTTTAATATATCATGTAGATATTTTTATGTTTCTTTAATTGGTTTTCAAGAAGCTATATTACTAACGAACACTATGGCATTTCTGAAACAAAATGACTTTCAATTTCTTCATTTAAAAATGCAGTAAAATTCAACAACAGATGCACTCTACTCTGTTATAATATAGGCTTGGGAAGTGTTACGACATGGGGTAAAACCCTGCTAATTTAAACGTGTAACACAAAAAAGATTTACCCCGTGCAGTAATGTGTGAAAATTTAAGAGGCCAAGAACTATTTAAAGTAAAAATTAACAACTTCATTTCTTAAAATATAACAGAGAATAATTAACTAATAACTATTTAAAACTACTTCCTCTAACCTATCATTTACTTTCCCTTCTATAATACTAGTCCAATAAAAAACCCCAGATTAAAATTTACTGAAAAATTCAAAATTTCAAAACCAGCTCGCTGTTGAATCTTCTATTTGGATCTTCCTCGGTCTTCTTTCCTTCTTCTTGGGGATTATGCTTCACAGGTCACTGATCAATAAAGGTAACTTTAAGAGAGCTATTCTCCAGGCAGTCTGCAGATGTTGTTGGCTTGGCAGTTCTCCTCCCAACTGTTCAATTTTCTCCAGTCTTATACCCCCCTCCAAAGCATCGGATTGTGTCATTTTAAGATTGTCAATATACTAAATTCAAACTTGATTGGAGTTTGGTATTTTTCAGGGTATAATTTAAACTGATTGGCCTAATTCAAATCTGTTTCGTCGTTTCCAGGCAACCAGCTACCCTAGCTACTGGACCAAAAGGTTACATTATATCTTGCTCAGAAAACTTGGTGTTGTCAAGTAGTTCTGTTGCTTTTAACTCTCTTAAAAGGTACAATATACCCACATCTTCATAACAGAAGCAACCGCCAGAAATTAGGGAGAGAGGGAAAAAAAACGATGTGATGAGCAAAGCTCAAGGACATCCTAACAATTAAAATCAGAGAACCATTAACAGAGACCTCTGAACAACTCAGGGCAGGAAATGATGCCCAGACCAAAAGAAAATAACATGAAAACCATGGATAACACATTTGTTACAGTACATAGAGTGGTATTGAGGGATTTTTGATATCAAGATGGCTGTCTGAGTAACCACATGGGTTTATGCCATGTTTCCTCACACTAAATTGTCTGTCTTTGGTATCCTTGTAGAATAATGGATGGACTCTATACACGGTGACAAATCATTCTTGTTGTTATTACTTCAGGAACAGCAAAGACAAGTCTAAGTGTGATGGAATTGGGAGTAGGATGGCAGCAGGCATATGGGAGCTGAAACAAATAATAATCAAGTCAGGTCTCGTCTACTGGGGTGGGTGAGGGGGATGTGGAATGTCAGGTTGATGTACATTGCTGTATTTTTGGAAGATGTATAAACTTTAATTTAAACTGGTAAAGCCAGTTTATAATTTTGTTGCACTTCAAACATCAGGCATGTAGGACCTCTAAGCTAGAGCCCCTAACCATATTCATAACTTGAAAATCTTTAGGCATCCAGATCGGAAATTAGTTACTAACCAAATTCGCTTGTCCTGGTGGTCGGGGAATCACTGTTCCAGTGACAGCAATTACAGATTCCAGAGGAAGTTCACACAATATCTTCTTGAGGTGTGCAGCAGACTGTGGAGAGAGACATGAAAGCCAAATTCAAATGTGAAATCCCAGTTTTACGTAAGTACAATATAAATATACATTTTTGTGATGATGAAAGGTGCAAAATGGTGGTTGATTGTGAATGGACCTCAAGCAAATGTGAACTGCACATTCTGCCATATAATATGTCCTGAAATAGTAAGCTGTTGCATCAAATAAAACCCCAAGAGTCACAATGCTTCTTCCAAATTGAGACGGATACAAAGAGACTCCAATATTATTGTATATCTGTGACAGAAGATGAATCCTCAGCCAAGACAGAAAATAAGAATTACTGTCCATAATTCTGTAACTTCAGAATAACTCAGCTTTACAAAATATTAACAAATTTAACATTAGTAAAACACCAACTGGGAGGACTTGTGTTACAGTGGGTAGCCTCTAAGTCAGAAGCCCTTCTTCAGAACTTGATGGTGTCGGAAGGTCCATTCATAATATGATCAAATAGGTCGAGTATCAATATGTAAATCATTCCAACATATATCAACAGCAGGCAATAAAAACAACTAAGATTCTTGGTCAGCGTGGTAAAGGAAAGAATTAGGAGCTTCTGCCATCACGATTCATAGATCCAGATGACAGCTGCTAAAATGCAGATTCCCATAGCAAACCTTGGGGTGTCAAATGGATGAATGGGCCAGTGTGGATCAGATTACTGCCAATAGCATAGTGTTTAATCCTGGTTTTGACTGGGTGGATTAGGACCCACCTCCTTGCATTAGGACCCACCTCCTTGCATTACTCATTGTGAAGACTTTGGTGCAGTGGTTTGGTCTTGGCTTCAGGCAGGAAACTCAAGAAATAAACATTGAGGATTAAATCTTTAAACTCTAAATTATCTGATTTATAATTATAATTACCAGTAAGCCCTGTAGCTGTGATGATTCATGCAATAAAATTTCCTGAAATCTAAATCTACTTACCTTCTCCTGGGGTATAACAATCTGTGTTAACCCATCAAAATCTCTCAGCACAATAAAGATACCCTGTCTGAACAAACACAAAACAGTTAATGACACAAAGCAACAGTTTTCAATTTTATTCTACCTTTCAAAAGTTATTTGCTCACCCCTGCTGCAACCTATTTTTCAGTTAAGAGGCCCAGCAGTTGGGCCTTCTTCCAATGCTACATCCAGTGATTTGTTTTTGAAAAAGCAGACAGAGTCGCAACTACCACTCATCTATAACCATAAAAAGACACTGGCTAGACAACATGCAGTTGCTTATAGATCCTACTTAGCCTTGAGCAGAGTCCAGGAAATTAAGGAAGAAAAGAAAATGGGAAGAATACACAAAACAGCTAATAATTTAAAGCATCTACATGAAAATGCCCATGGAAAGTAAAAAAAACAGTAATGCTGTATGGAAATGCAGGCTGAGCTAACTTTGACGTTATTTAAAAAATGATACTTTTATTTTATTCATTCCCATTCTTAACCTCACTGCCTACTTTCTAGTAAGCCCTGAGCATAGAGAGTTAAATATAAACATCAGTCACTTGAGGGTAATGGTTTATAGATCACAGCAGGGCTGGCAATAGGTTTGAACAGTTAGCCTCCCACTCTCTGAGCCATGCACAATTCATGACTAGCCAAGGCTAGATAACAATGCAAAAGCAGAGTCAAACAACAGATCAGTGAATTCTCCAGCTTCTTCAGGCCATATTATGTCATCATGCAACATGAATAAAAGTACACAGATTGTGAAGCATAATAAAGAACTGGTTATGTAAAATCTGACAACTACTTCACAAAATCAAATAGATCAATTAAAAAGTATCTTGTTACTGATTTAAATTTCAACCAATTAGCACTGTTAATAATATATTAAATATGTAAATACCATACCCTGGTTCCTGATCTTGTAAATTGTAAAAATCAGTGAAGCAACAAATGAGTTCACACATACCTCTGATACTGAACCCAGCCACAGAGTCTGACCTCTTGACCAATGTGAGCAGTACACAGCTCTCCACAAGTATGGGTCCGTAAGGCAAAACTATTCAGGTCTGAGGAGAGAAAGAACAAAAATTTTAATTGGGGTAATCACACACATTTGATGAAACAAAGTTTTCATCAGCTGAATACCTTATGGAACCATTACATGCTGATGCCAATCATTGCTTTTGAGAAACCATATTGTTTCAGGTGGCAGTGTCATTAGGGTGGCTTATGTCCATCATTTATTTTTCAGCGAAGCATTTTATACCCATATACAACAAACATATAAAGAGAGACACTGAATGTAGTCACTAAGAGTTTCAGAGAAATGTTTCTTAAAGTGAACATAACGTATAAGAGCAAAACACTCCATTTTAAACCTTTTGTTATGAATTCTGTGTCTTATGATCCTGCTTCACAACCACCTGATGAAGGAGTAGCACTTTGAAAGGTAACGCTTCCAGATAAACCTGTTGGACTATAACCTGGTGTTGTGTGATTTTTAACTTTGCCCACCCCAGTCCAACACGGGCTCCTCCAAATCAAATTTTAACCTCATCTGGCCAGCTCAGCTTCAGTTTATTTAAAGTCTGTGGACATCACTTTTATTCAACAAAGCTTGGACATAGGGATAGGGAAGGATGGGATGGGATTACATGACCTATCAAAACGCTTGGCTGCTGAAAAACAGTATATTGGACCTCCTTGGAGTAATAAGCAGCCAACTGTACAAATACAGAGAATGGACGTTCAACGGGGAAAGCTAATATTTTTCAGAGAGCAAACTGTTTTAGAACCGCACTTGACCTAACAAGAGTGAGACTTCCCGACACCCCTAAAGGCTTCAAAAAGCCAACTCACCATCAACTTCTTGAGAGGTATTAGAAATGGGTCGAAGAGTGGCAGATATAGTTTAAATTTAGATAAATGTGAGGTGCTGCATTTTGGAAAAGCAAATCAGGACAGGACTTATACACTTAATGATAAGGTGTCGGAGAGTATTGCTGAACAAAGATACCTTGGAGTGCAGGTCAATAGTTCCCTTAAAGTGGAGTTGCAGGTAGACAGGATAGTGAAGGCGGCTTTTGGTACGCTTGCCTTTATTAATCAGTTCATTGCATATAGGAGTTGGGAGGTCACGTTGCAGCTGCAGAAGACATTGGTTTGGCCACTTTTGGATGATTGCGTGCAATTTTGTACAAAGGTATGAAACTTGAAAGGGTTCAGAAATGATTTACGAGGACATTGCCAGATTTGGAGGGTTTGAACTATAGAGAGGCGGAGTAGAAACATAGAAAAATACAGTGCAGTACAGGCATTTTGGCCCTCGATGTTGCGCCAGTCCAAGCCCACCTAACCTACACTAGCCCACTATCCTCCATATGCCTATCCAATGCCCGTTTAAATGCCTATAAAGAGGGAGAGTCCACCACTGGTACTGGCAGGGCATTCCATGAACTCACGACTCGCTGAGTAAAGAATCTACCCCTAACATCTGTCCTATACCTACCACATCTTAATTTAAAGCTATGCCCCCTCGTAATAGCTGACTCCAGACGTGGAAAAAGGTTCTCATGGTCAACCCTATCTAAACCCCTAATCATCTCTACAACCCCTCTCAACCCCTACACCTCTATCAAGTCACCCCTAAACCTTCTTTTCTCCAATGAAAACAACCCCAAGTGCCTCAGCCTTTCCTCATACGATCTTCCTACCATACCAGGCAACATCCTGGTAAACCTCCTCTGCACCCGTTCCAGTGCCTCCACATCCTTCCTATAGTATGGCGACCAAAACTGCACACAATACTCCAGATGCGGCCGCACCAGAGTCTTATACAACTGCAACATGACCACAGTAC